>NC_141548.1:2375000-2592500 GCF_021556685.1 Rattus norvegicus | reverse complement strand
TAAAGACCGGGGATGTTTCTCTGAAATCAATACTTCTGTTTATCACCTGGCTGTCAAAACACTGGGACTGCCTGCTGTGAGCTTTCCGTTGAGAGAACATCTGAGCCCTTGGGGTCTAGGTCCCGGGCAACGCACAAGAGCCCTTCCAAACTACCCCGTCTCCCAGAGGACCAATGCCCTTTAGGGCCCTTCCAGCCTGTCAGTTACGGCAAGCCAATCGGTCACATTAGCACCTCGGTCCTCATGACGGAGCTTGTTTGTTTTACACAGAGATGGCTAACAGTCTTCACAGTCTGTTAGCGCACCACAGTGACGTTGATGAGGCTTGACAGGGCGGCTTGTTTGTGTAGTGCAGGCTGGAGAGTACGGGAGTAAAGGGCACGTGCTCCCCAAACACGCGGTACTGGGTTCAGTTCCTGCTCTCCCCACTTAGCTCTGAGCTGGTCCCGGTGCCCTGACTTCAAGCAATCCCTTCTTCATCTGTAGTTTGGGCATCATAATGGAAGGCGCTTGTTGTGCCTTAAATAAGGTAACGCATTCAGAGCTCTTGGCTTGAAGACATAGTAGCCACTGCTATTCTTTCTCTTGGTCCTCTTTGGATCTGTTAATTGCCTTGGCTTATTGGACAGATTAAGACGTCTCTATCGAGAACGAACAGTCTATTGGGGCTGGACTCTGCCTGGGAACGCAGCCGGCATTCCCACACGTGAGACCGGTGTCCAGTCCCTGCTCCAGCATGCAGTAAAACAGGATGTCCCTGGTGAGCTCATAGAGGGGAGAAATGGCCCCTCTATGAGAGAGGGCTACCTAGAAAAGCTAGTTGACTTAGGAAAGTTTTTCAAAGAGGCCGACACGGACACCAAGGGAAGACTAATTGAAACTGTTATATGATATGCTGGTTGCCCTTGACCCTGTAGGACAAACCAAATACTTGTCACACAGACAGTGGTGCAATTCCAAATCACCATGGGTATTTTAGTTCTGGGATAAGAATCACAATAGCTGAGTTGTGCCCAGGGCAACAGGGCAAACTCCCGGTCAAATCTCAGGGGCTTTGGCCTGGAAATGTGGCTCAACGGTAGTGCCTTAAGCTGGCATGCTGCAAGGCCTGAGTTCTATCTGCAATGCCACATAAACAAAGACGCAACAAATAAATTTAAATATTTTCCTGGGGTGGGGGGGGGGAATGCTAACAGGATGTCCTGGGGCTGGTTTTTAGGAAGGAAATGTGTGTTCATGCAGTATGCAGGGAAACTTGTTTTGGTCAGGAATTCATCAGGCAAGGTTTGAACTGAACCAGTAAGTGGGATGCTAGAATGGGACAGGGTGACCATCTTACAGAACAAACAAGATGCTGGGATGGAAAGACTAGGAAACAGCAGCCGTGAAAAGTCACGTGACACAAAGTCGCGTGATACAGACGAGGCTGTCGTCCCAGCAAACGAAGACAGCCTTCTCAGGCATGGCAGAGCAAGAATGTGGAAGGAACCTGGGCCCGTGAATGTCTGGACTGCCCGTCTGCTTCTGTTTCCTGATGAGAGAGGGAGGGAGGGAGGAGGGGGAAGGAAGGGGGAGGGGGAGAAAGATCAGCAACTGCCTAGACTGTATTCTAGAGTTTCTGTGGCAGGAGCCTACCACACCCTAAAGTGCTCACAGGCCAACTCAGCTGATGGTAGAGTAGTTGATGGGCGAAGTGATAGCAGGTGAGGGGTGAAACTCATAGGGCTTTGTGGGTCATGGGAAAGAGTTGAGATTTTGTCCTTGCATGTTTGTTTGCATGACTGGAATTGTATTGCATTGCATTGCATTGTTTGAGATGGATTCTCACTGTATCCCTGGCTGGTCTGGGACTCACTATGTGGACCAGCCTGGCCTCTAACTGAAATCTGCCCGCCTTACCTCACGAGCATGCCACCACACCTGGCTGATTCACATCCTTTTTTTTTTTTTTTTTTTTTTTTTGGTTCTTTTTTTCAGAGCTGGGGACCAAACCCAGGGCCTTGCGCTTCCTAGGTAAGTGCTCTACCACTGAGCTAAATCCCCAGCCCCCTGATTCGCATCCTTAAAAGAACAGCTTATGGGTGGAGAGTGAAATATAGCAGAATTATAGTTAGGGCCTGGGAGATCACTGGGGAGGAGTGCAGTTGAGAGGCACTGTTCAACCTTTGTAAGGGAGGACGGGCTGCCTCATGCAGACACCAAATTCTCCACACCCAGGAGGGCCAAGCTTGGCAAGGGGGCGGGCTGCAAAGGCAGCAAGCAGCAGCAAGCAGCAGGTCCTTTTTTACAGGAGTGGGTTTTTAGTCAAGGGCGGAAGCAGCAAGGGTCCGCTAGGAGAAACTGGTCAGAGTCTAGACATCATTTTGATGGTAGTTTGTAAAGGATTGCTTGATTAATTTGGCTCTGCAGGGTTCCGGATGGAAAAAATACAAAGCACTCAATGGGCCCAAGGGCATCACTGTTATGAACCAAAGGATCCCAGATTCCGATGCTGTGTCTAATCAGCCATAAAATGCCTGCGAATTGGATTAAGGAAACAGCTCGCTACTTTGGTGGCTTTTAACACTGTCCCTGAGGCTAGTCTGATGGGGGAGGACAGCAGCAAGCCTGGCCCAGGACCACCCCTCACTGCTGCTGCCTAACAGGTGAGCGTGTTCTGCCTGTATCTGCCCAGCACATAATGGTGAGGTGCCTCACACATGTTAGAGTATGGTAGAAATGGAGGGAGGACGGAAGAAAGAAATCCCGTGCCACTGACCACATGTTCTGCTGTTCTCTGCATAGAGGTGTAACAAAAAGTTAGTCCTTGGTTTTTACCTCTCAGCCTCTCTCAAAGGCCCTGCATCAATCAGCCGACTGGAATTGAGGACACCTAACTAATAAATGGTAATCCTGAAGCCCCTTCTTGGTTAAAAGATCAAGATCCCAGAATCCCGTTTTACCAGGCTAGATTGTTGGATATACCTCAGAGCTGATGGTAATTTGGAAGGTGGGGAGGGGCACTGTGGGGCCCTTGAACCCTGATGCCATTCACCTGTGTTGGCTGCAAAATCACCTCCTCAGGAAACCTAACCAGCTAGTGAGCAAAAGCCTTCTGGTTCTCCCAGTATATGGTGCCCCTACCTACATCTGGAACGCTGTCTTAGGGAAGAGTGGGCACTACTAATGGTCCTCTTTGCTGGCTGCCCCTTTTCCTGGTCCAGCTGCCTTCAACCATTGACCGTTAAAGTTGAGAACTAAAATGTCTACCAAAGGGTCATGTGTTAAAATCTTGGTCTCCTGCCTATGGTACTGTTGGCAGGCACAGCCTGTGGTACTATTTATTGGTGGGCACAGCCTATGCTACTGTTGGCAGGTACTGTAAGAAGGGGAGGAAGTTAGGCTATTGAGAGGCTGAGGGGAAGGGGATGGCACTCTGGTCCCTTCCCTTTTCTCTTTCAGGCTGCCCTGAGGGAAACAGCTCCATGCTGCCAGCAGCATGTGCAACCTCAAACTTGAAACCTTCACATTTGTGAGCCACACAAACCTTTCCTCTTTCAGTGCTGATTCTTCCCCTCTCTTGCCCTAACAGTTACTTGGTATGTCTTTCTGTCCCCTTTCCTCTAGAACCATAATGACAAAGCAACTTCCAAGTAGCAATGGCTGCTTGGCGAATACAGGGAGGTTTTTGTTTTTGTTTTTTTTTTGGGGGGAGGGGTCTCATGTAGCCCAGGATGACCTCAAATTGATATAGCTGAAGCGGACCTCGAGTTCCTAATATTCCTTCTTTTACCGCAGGAGACTCAAGATTACAGGTATATGCCACCACACCTGGACGCTAAGTACAGTTTTCGCCTACGTCTATGTTCCATGTGGCATTTGGAGCGAATTTACGTTTTAAAATATTTGTTTCTGAAATTGAGAGGTAACTGAATGTTCTGAAGATTTTATTCCCAGTAAAACCTCCAAGAAATGAGCAGGGATCCCCAAATGCTGTCCTGAGTAATCAGAGGCTGCACACACTCGCTCCCTGCTGTGAACTCTTCCCAAGTCCTCCAAGGAGCCCAGTGTGTGTGAAGGGAAAGGGTGGCAGGGAGGGGGTAGGGATGTGGGAGGAACTGACTTTGGCCTTTGTCCGTCTACTCTAATCACCCATGAGGGTGTTCTCTCGGAATGTGGGGCGCCTCATTTAGCCAGCAAAGAAATCGCTTACTTCGGACTTCATGAGGATTTTTTTAAAAATTGAGTTGTAATTGAAAAGAAAAAACAACAACAAACAACTCTTAGACATTCCAGGGTTTATTCATAAGCCTGATTCAGGAGACTTAGTGTGTGTGTGTTCATGTGTGTGTGTGTGTGTGTGTGTGTGTGTGTGTCTGTATGTATGTCTGTGTGTCTGTGTGTGTCTGTGTGTTTCTCTGTGTGTGTGTGTATCTGTGTGTGTGTCTATGTGTGTGTGTCTGTGTGTGTGTATGTCTGTGTATGTGTCTGTGTGTATGTCTGTGCGTGTGTACCTGTGTGTGTGTCTGTGTGTGTGTGTCTGTGTGTGTGTGTCTGTATGTATATCTGTGTGTGTCTGTGTATGTGTGTGTCTGTGTGTGTGTGTCTGTGTGTGTGTGTCTGTGTGTACACCTGTGTGTGTGTGTCTCTCTCTCTCTCTGTGTATGTCTGTGGGTATATACGTATGTGCATCCATGTGTGTATCCTTGAATGTGTGTTTGTCTGTGCATGTGTCTATGTATGTATCTGTCTGTGCATGTGTCTGTCTGTGTATGAATACTCATGTACCACGGCCAGACCATGGCAAAGTTAAGGAGAATGTCAGGAGATTTTTGTATAGGACATTAATTCTTCCCTAAATTAAAGACCAGAATAAGGTTCAGCCAGGTCTGTGGTGCCCATAAAACACTTTCCATTAAATCAAATATTCTCTAGTCTTTGGAGAACTGAGGGTTTGCAGAGCAGGCTGCATTTGGCATTACAGACCCTAATGTCAGTTTCTAGCCCTACTTAAGAAAACCCCAAGGGAGTGCAGTCAGCTTTGGATGCAAAACTTCTTGGCAAGAGTTATACATCATATAAAATAATTAAAGGACTATGAAAAATAAAGCCAGGGTGCTGGAGAGATGACTCAGTGGTTAAGAGCATTGGCTGCCCTTCTAGAAGTCCTG
Organism: Rattus norvegicus; assembly: GCF_021556685.1. Lineage (NCBI taxonomy): Eukaryota > Metazoa > Chordata > Mammalia > Rodentia > Muridae > Rattus > Rattus norvegicus. Next base: position 2,587,350 of record NC_141548.1, on the reverse strand, counting down.
AGTTAAAATCCCAGCCTATACATTAAATAAATAAATGTTTAAAAAAAAAGAGCAAGTGTTGTTTCTCAAAGGGTGGGAGTTCTGTTCCCAGAGCCCACGGCTCACAAAATCCAGCTGCAGGGGATCAATGGCCGCCTGGATCTCTTTGGGCACCACAGGTGTATTCACAAACCCACGGACAGACACACAAACACATAAGAATTATTCTTAAAATAAGAATAATTGGGACTAGAGAGCTGGCTTGGCACTTGAGAACACTGGCTGTTCTTCTGGAAGATTGGGGTTTGATTCCCAGTCCCACTGTAACTCCAGTCCAGGGAAATCTGACTCCTTGTTTCTGGCCTCTGTGGGCACCCAGGATGAATGCATGTGATGCACAGACAGAGTTGCGGGAAAATACTTTTTAAAATAAAGTCTTTTTTAAAAATTCTTTTTAAAAACTATTTTTTTTAATTAAAAGGGGAAAATTTAGAGTGGTGGTGGTGGTGGTAGCAGTAGCAGGGGTGCCTTAATCCAGCAGAAACAGGCAGATCTCAGTGTTTGAGGCCAGCCTGGTCTACAGAGGGAGCTCCATGACAGTCAGTGCTACACAGAAAAACCCTGCCTCAAAAAACCAAAACAAGGGAAAAAAGGTTTTTAAAAGAAGGAATCCAGGCACTGGCTTTTCACAAACAGGCTACCTATGGTCACCCCATCGTACAACCAGTGTTCTGAGAAGGGGCAGTGTACAGCCCTCCCATCCTCAGTAAAAGCAGATTTTTCTTCTAAGCCCTAATTGTCTCTGAAAGAAGGGAAGAAACTCAAGCTTTTATTCAACGCCTACAGTGTGTTAGACTCTGAGCTGTTTGTCTGCTTGGTTTTTGATTTTGTTTTTGATGTTTTGTTTCCTGAGACAGGGTCTCACTATGTAGACCAGGCTAGCCTTGAACTTGCAGAGTTCCACCTGCCTCTCTGCCTTCTAAGTGCAGACAGTCACACCTGACCTTTGAACCTGCTTGTTGATTGACACATTCACAGCAGACCCACAGTCTAGCTAATGCTTGAGGAACCCGGGGTTCACAGGTGCTCATGTCTGCTGGCTCCTGCAACTGCTCAGAGGATAACATGGGAATAGAAACCGCAGTTCCTGCGTGTCCAGGCTCCTGCCGGGCCATTCCAGCCTGTGGTGGTTTGAGTGACAAATGTCTCCCACCAACAGTCACTTTTCTGTTGCTGTGAATAAGTAAATACCATAACCAAAGCAACTTATAGGAAAAAAAAAAAGAGTTTGTTTGAGCTCACAGTTCTGTCATGGTGGGGAACCATGGCAGTAAGCAGGAGGCAGGCTGAAGGGACAGGAAACTAAGAGCTCACATCCTTGGTAGAGAAGCAGAGAGAGAGAGTGATCTGGATGTAATGGAAGGATTTCCACTCTGAAAGACTTTGCCATGGACTTCCTGCCTTCCAAGCCTGTGCCACCGAAATCTCCCCAAACAGCACCAACTAGGGATTGAGTGTTCAAATAATGGACCCTATGGGGACAGTTCTTATTCAAACGACTATCCCCACCTAGGCTCCTGTGCTTGAACATTTGGTCTCCATTTGGTGGTACTGTTTTGGACGGCTAGAGGACCTTTAGGGGGTGAAGCCTTCTAGAGGAAGTACATCCTCAGAGCCAGCAAGTTTAAGGCCCACCCCTAGTCTCCTCCTTCCCTCTCTGCTTCCTGGGTGCGGATGAAAATGTGATTGGTCTGCCTCCTGATTCCCAGGTTGGCCTCACAGACCCATTCCTAAGCCTTCCTACTGGGATGCACTGTAGCCCCTCGGATTATAGAAGCCAAAACACAGCCTTCTTCCCTCGACCTGCTTCTGGTCAGTGAACTTTATCACAGCAATGTAAAGATTACTCTAGGGGGTTGGGGATTTAGCTCAGTGGTAGAGCGCTTGCCTAGCAAGCGCAAGGCCCTGGGTTCGGTCTCCAGCTCCGAAAAAAAAAAGAAGAGAAAAAAAAAAAAAGATTACTCTATTACTTCAGGCAGCCGCTGACATAGCCAGGGAGCTAGCTGGTGGTTGGTTAGGTGGGTGGTCAGCTGGCCATGCGGGTGGTCAGGTAGAGTAAACATCTTTGTCCAGAGTAGTGGTGCTTCTCTGGAGGAACAGAAGTGGACCAAGAGCAATAGTGTTCAAGTGCACAGCTGAGGGTAAAGCCCTTGGGAGGTGGATACAATAGGATGGAGAGTTCAAGGCTAGCCAGGTGGTGGTGGTGCAGCCTTTAATCTCAGCACCTGGAGGCAGAGGTATGTGTCGGATCTCTGAGTTCGAGGACAGCCAGGCTACACAGAAAAACTTTCTCGAAAAACAAGGGTTGTAGGTTCTCCTCAGCTACATAGCAGGTTCAAGGTCAGATCCATCTATTTGAGGTGATCTCGAATAGATCAGGAGGGACCAGAGAGGTGGCTTGACAGGTGAAGAAGCCGCTAAGGCCTCAATCCTAGTTCAAGCCCTGGGATCCTGGGACTCTTCATGATAGAAGAGCGGAAGCCACTCTCGCGTGACCTGTGACCTCCGGGTCCCTATGGCACGCGCACAAATGACGGTAAACGAAGCAATGACAAAAACGTAAGAGAGAAGCTGGGCACAGTGGGTCATGCCTGTGACTCTACCACTCAGGGTTTGGTAGAGGTTGAATGAGGAACTCAAGGGCAGCCAGGGCTACAGAGTAAGATCCTATCTCGGAAAAGGAGAAGAAAGGAAAGCTTGGCTCCAGTCTGAATGTGCTGACCAACTGTCTCTCAAAGGTACTTAGTCAGCCTTGCCAGGCGCTGAAGTTTGAAAATGGATGAGGTGCATTCAGGTGACCTCAGGGATGCTTTGGGAGTCTCTGGGAAATCCAATACTCTAGTGGGGGCTGTAGCTCAATTGGTAGAATGCTTGCTGGGCATTCTGGAAGCCCTGCATTTGGTCCCCAGAACCCTGTACACCAGACATACAGGCCTCACATACCTGTAATCCCAGCCGTCGGGAGATAGAGGCAGGAGGAACAGAAGTTCAAGCTCATCCTGGGCTACATAATCAATGTCAAGGCTAGCCTCGGCGACGTGAGATTCTGTTTTGAAACAAGCCAACAAAAATAGGCCAAAAAGGAGAGCCAAGCTTGTTGTGGAAACAAGAACCGTCTTCTAGGAAGCATCTATGATTTAAATGACAATTCTAATGTTGACCACCCTGGGGTATAGGCTGAGGCGTCTTCCCAGGCTCTGGCTGAACGGGGACTAGACTCTTTTACACTTTGCCTGTGATGGTGGTGGTGTCACCAGCTGACCCTTCTGGTTTCTCCTCTTCTGACTCCTGCTGTCTCGTGGTTCCTGCTTCCCACTTCTCTCCTGGCTCCCCTCTATGTCCTGTGATCTCTGACTATGGTTCATTCCCAGGACTTCCTACCCAGAAAGGGTCTACGGAGCTGGTATTCCCCATTCAGCAATGAGCCCCCGCCAATGGCATTTTGTGTATATTAGAGTGACTCCCACCCACCCGGGGCAACTTGTGGATCAGACCATACAGTAGACAAGGCCAAAGATGAGAAGTAGCAAAGACTTCAAAAATGGTGACGTAAACGAGAGAGATTTCTAGGGCTGGAGAGATGTCTCGGGGTTGCCCGGTCGTTGCTGATCTTGCAGAGGACCCAGGATTGGTTCCCAGCAATCACATGACAGCTAACGAGTCTGTAACTCCAGTTGCAGAGGATCTGATGCCCCTTTTGGTGTCTGCAGGTCCTGCACAGATGGGTTGGCCAGATATACATGCAGGAAAAACCCACACTTAACAAAAAGCTTTTCTCTCTTTCATGTGAAGGAAATGTGGAGGCAGAGGGTGTCCAGGACTGAGATGGAGTCCCAGAATCCCACTGACACTCCACAGAGCACCAGAAGGCAATGAGTGTCAGGCCTTTCCCCTTTGCTCTCCAACTCAGGTTCTGTCTGAACCTGGAGCTCACTGTTTTAGAAAGTCTCAGTGGTCAATGAGTTCCCAGGACCCGTCTGCTTCTGACCTCCGGCGATGTGTGTGCGTAGATGCCTGCCCCAGGCCTGGTTATTCTGTGGGTGCTGGGGATACAAACTTAAGTCTTCATGTTACAGCACTTTACCTACTCAGCCATCTTCCCCAACCCCATGTCATTCCCTTTTAGACAGGGTCCCACTATATGTACCTGGCTGTGCTGGAGCTCACTCTGTAGACCAGGCTGGTCTTAAAATCACAGAGATCTGCCTGCCTCTGCCTCCTAAGTGCTGGGCTTGGAGGCGAGCGTAGCCATGTCTCGCTAGCACACCATTTCCTTTGAAAGAGACTTCTGGAAGGTCTTGCAGTAACTCTGCTTATGCCTTACCAGTCGAGGTGTGGTTGTGGCTGTGCTTTAGTTACCTCTCCACCTTGGCTCTACCTTTCCCAGGCCAGCCTGTTTCCTCATGGGCCTGGGACACGTCTGGCTCTCTACCACCTGGGTCCTTATGCTTCCCTACCTTTTCCTATAGCAGCCACCAATCCTGAACTCCAGCCACGGAGCCCCAGGAATTCGACCTTCTGAAACCCGAGCTCCAGGCTGAGGGATAGGCTCCGTCCCAGCCCCAGCCTGTAGGCATCTCAGCCCAGACGACGACAGGGGCAGGCTGCCTACATGCACAGGCCAGGATGATGACTTAGAAGCTGGCCTCTGGGGGCCACTATTTTGGGTGCTGCTGACAGTGGGTGAGCAGGAAATAGCAACAAGGTCTGAGCTGTCAGGAGGAGGAGGACCTCCGGGAATTGGGGGTAAGTAGGTTGGGCTGTTAGCTAGGACTATGTCCGATCTGGATAATTCCAGTCCCCACCAACTTCAGGTTGGACTGAGAAAAGCCATCTCTCCCTAGAGTTGGAGCAGCCATACACGGTAGGGCCCTAGATTCTGGAGTGAACCTGGGCCCAGCAGCACGAGCCTTCAGAGGTATGCCACAGAAATGTGAGAGCGCCAGCTGGCAGCGCTTGTCCTAGATCCTGAACCTACATTCCGTTCTGGTTTCTTCCTTGGAGCCTCAGTTGACTTGTGTATGAAATGGGGGTGTGAACCTACCAAGCTAGAATGCTTTCAAGTAGATTGTGATTTGCAAATAGATTAAGGGGGGCTAAGATCCAGCCCAGGGGTCAGTTTTACCCTGCCAGGGATCCTGAGTCGGGACCCTGTCCATTTGGGAGGAGGGGGCACAGGCAGCTTGTTAATCTGGAGTGCTCTGTCCACAAATGTGGTTTGCCCAGACGCTTTCCAATTTGCACCAAGGAGAACCATCACCCCCCAAGAGTAGACTAGAGAAGGGAACCTTCTTTAAGCCCCCGGGGGAGCCAGAATTGGCTCTACAGTCTTGGTGAGAATTCTGGAGAGTCTAAGGGGCTTATGAGTGGTCTATGTTAGGAGAGGACACCAGGGGAGCTGGATGAGAGATGTGTGCAGTGCGGCAGGACAGAGAGACCATCCAGTCCCAGGATGTGCCAGGATCTGGTCTCCTTAATGGCCTAGTGATGTGAACCCATGGCTGCCGGCCCATAGACCCACAGAGCTGTACCTGAAGGGGTTGCCAGGGGCTATGTCAAGGTTGACAGCTCTTCTGGTTTTAGTCTGAAATGTTCCCTTTAGGCTCACCTATTTGAATGCTTGGTCCCCAGCTGGTGGTGCTGTCTGGGAGGTTTTGGAACCTTTGGGATGTGGAAACAAATTATGGGTGATTGGCATCTGAAAACTCTACCTTTTTCTGATCTCAACCATGGTGCTGAGCAGTAGCTGAGAACTTTAGATTCTGATTCACAGGCAGCAGGCAGAGAGAGAAAGAGGGAGAGGGAGGAAAGAGAGGGAAGAAAGGGAGAGGGGAAGAGAAGGAGGGAGGGAGGGGAGGAGGGAGGGAGGGAGGGAAGGAGGGAGGGAGGGGAGGAGGGAGGGAGGGAGGGAGGGAGAGAGAGATTGAGAGACAGACAGAGATGGAAAGACAAAGACAGACAGACACAGAGAGACTTTTGAAACCTCAAAGCCCACCTCCTGTGACACACCTCCTCCAACAAGGCCATACCTCCTAATCCTTCCCAAACAGTTCCACTAAATGGGAACTAAGCATTCAAACATAGGACTCTATGTGGGCTGTTCTCATTCAATCAAGCACACTGAGTTCTCTGATTCCTGGTCAGCCACAATGTAAGCAGCCTTAAACTCCTGCCACCAAAGATTGAGCAACTTTGAATTTCCTCAGAAACTGAGAACCAAAATAGTGATGTCTTTCTTTAAGTGGCTTCTATCAGATATCTTGCAATAGTGGTAAGAAAAAAAATCAATAAAAATAGCTATTGTTGGCACAAGAACGGTGGTGGGAAACTCTGCTGTAAAGTAGGGAACAAGCTAGAAGAGAGAGTCTGGGGGTGGGGTACAGGATTATGAAAAGTTCAGCTGAGGCTGAAGGCCTAATACACTAATGAAGGTGGCTAGTGGAATACCCAGGTTTGGAGCACAGGAGAGAAGACTGAGGCTGGGAGAGCCAAGGCTCACCCAGAAAAGTAGGAGCATCTGGGAGATAAGACGCAAGACGACAAAACCCAGAGAGACCTTCATATTCTAGGGTCAGTAGAAAAAATCTGAGGAAGCAGGAGAAAAATGGGACCAGAGAAAAGTGGGGAAAGCAAACCATTTCACCCTAAAAACCATGAGCAGGTCATGCTGTTTGCCAGTGAGGAACCCAAGGGAAACTTTCTGTATTGTTTTCTTCATCCTTTTCTCCTGTAGCCCAGGCTAGCCTCAAACTCACTATGTCCTAGGGATGACTTCGAACTGATCTTTCTGCCTCTACCTCCTGAGGGTTGTGGCACACGGGCACCCAGGTTTATATCATTCTGGGTGAGGTGGTTTGAATCAAAATGACCCCCATAGGCTCACAGGGAGTGGCATTACTAGGAGGTGTGACCCTGTTGGAGTGAGTGTGGCTTTGTTGGAGGAAGTGTGTCACTGTGGAGGTGGGCTTTGAGATTTGGGATGCTCAAGCCAGGCCCTGTGTCACTCTCTCTCCCTACAACCTGGTGATCCAGATGTAGAACACTCGGTTTCCTCTCTGGCATTGTGTCTGCCTGTATGCCACCATGTTTCCCGCCGTGACGATGGTGGACTAAACTGCTTAAACGGTAAGCCAGCCCCAACTGAATGTTTTTCTGTGTAAGAGTGGCCATGGTCATGGTGTCTCTTCATAGCAATAGAAACCCTAAGACACTGAGGATCAAGCCTAGAGCCCCGTGTGCCCTAGGGAAACAGCTCTACCAATTGAGGACGTCCCTAGTCCCAGGCCTGTAATTTACTATGTAGTCTAGCCTGGCCTTCCTTGAATGTACTCAGTCCTCCAGCCTCAATGCTAGGCCCATAGGTACTGCTCCTTGCTGTTTTGTTTATAATGCCGTGAATCACACCCAGAGGTTTACATATGCTAGGCCAGCGCTTCACCCCTGCCCTACACCCCTAGCTCCAACAGTCAGTTTTCAAATTAACTTTTAAGACTGTTCTTTTTTGTTATAACACTTCTTTATGGGGTTTTTTTGGGGGGAGGGGAGACGGGTATATCCATGTCATAGTAAGTGTGTGGAGATGAGAGAATAATTTGTGGGATTTGGTTCTTTCTTTCTACCGCATGGGTCCCAGGGATTGAACTCGGGTCGTTGTGTTTGGTAGCAAATACCTTTACCTGTCCAGCTGTCTCTCACTTGACCTTAATTTACTTTTAAAAATAAGCTTGATTTTATTATTACTGTGTATAGGCATGATGTGTCAGGGTGTGTATGTGTGCCCTGGCATGAGAGATACCTTCCTGGCCCCCATTCTTTCTCTTCATGTTTATAAGGTAGAAGATGGTGCTTGGGTTGCCAGGGCTTACACTCTCACTGGATCCCAATGGTGAGTTTTGATTGTGGCCCAGAGAGGATGTGACACTTGGAACTTTTTTTTTTTTTAAGATTTATTTATCTTATGTGTAGAAGTGCTCTAGCTGCGTGGACACCTGCAGGCCAGAAGAGGGCAGCAGATCTCATTATAGATGTTTATGAGCCACCATGTGGTTGCTGGGAATTGAACTCAGGACTTCTGGGAGAGCAGCCAGGGCTCTTAACCACTGAGCCATCTCTCCAGCCACTGGAATTTTTTTTTTTTAAACAGACAACCTTAGCATTGGGTGAGGGTACAAAAGAGACAAGATGAGGACTTAGTCGCCTGGTCCGCAGCACTGGAGCAAACCTCCTTTTGAACCCCACCTGCACGGTCTCCTCAGTTGGCCTTGTGGTATCAACAGGCTACTTCTTCCACCAGACTACTGAGTCAGAGCTGGCAGGCTACCCTAGGACTGTGGCCCTCGTGAGAGTAAAGCCATTGTCTACAAACCACTGTTATTATGATGAACCTTTTATTATAGAGACAGTCTGAAATTTCTTCTGCATAAAGAATTTCTCTGCTGTGTCAGGGGACTCCACTTGTTGAGGGCTGCCACCCAGCCCACCCTGCCTCTGCTTCAGCGGAGCCCTGACTTGCTGGTGCCATCTCAGGGACTCTGGAAACAGCCAAGGCTGCCATTCCCAGGGCCAGGTAAGTCAGGTTAGGCCACGCTGGATGGAGGAGTCAGGGCTTCAAGTGCTCCCTAATTCAGAGTCTCCCTGTTTCCCGCCTCAGCCTATTGTCCAGAACCTGGAGCTGTCGGAGGAAGCCTGAGTTGGGACAGATATCTCGGTGGGCCTGCACCGTCTGGATGGCGTCTACCAGTGTCATATTCTCGAAGATCATGAGGAAGGCCAGGACAATTGTAGCAGAGCGGCTTACCCCCATGGCGCAGTGGACCAGCACTCGGCCTGTAGGAAGACCCAAGCTAGCATTGGTGACCTGTTCCCATCTCACCTTTGGGAAGAAGGGACATCTCTGGCCATCCCTTCAGGGACAATGGAAGCTCAAGATCACACAACGACTTAGTATAAGGCTAAAGAGCAGCAGGGCTCCCTCTCCTGGTGTAGAAGGGCTTTCTCTGGTAGCCATTGCAACTCTAGGTGAGGGTCACCAAACTTCCATGACCTCTTGGATTTGCACTTACGTCTTCCCTCTGGGGTGCTTACCCATGAGTCTTTGCAAGGTCTTGGTGATTTCTGCCTAGTATCTGGCTTCTTTCTAAAGAGTATGGTTATTCTGGGGATCAAAATGGATGGTATGAGAGTGTGTGTGTGTTTGCATGTGTGTGTGCGTGCGTGCATGTAAGCGTGTGTGTGAGCGTGTGTGTGCATGTGCATGTGTGTGCATGTGAGTGTGTGTGAGAGAGTGTGTGTGTGCATGTGAGTGTCTATGAGGGTGTGTGTGTGCATGTGTGTGAGCGTGTGTGAGAGTGTGTATACATGTGTGTGAGTGTGTGTGTATGAGTGTGTGTACATGTGTGTGTGAGTGTGTGAGAGAGTGTGTGTACATATGTGTGAGTGTGTGTGTATGTGTGTGAGAAAGTGTGTGCACATGTGTGTGAGTGTGTGTGTATGAGTGTGTGTGTATGAGTATGTGTACATGTGTGTGTGAGAGAGTGTGTACATATGTGTGAGTGTGTGTATGTGTGTGAGAAAGTGTGTGCACATGTGTGTGTGTGTTGATGTAATGGTACGCATGAGAGTATAGGTGTGCATGCATGTACACACATGCATATATGAAGGCCAGAAGTCAGCTCTGAGTGTTGTTCCTTGGGTGCTGTCCACTTTCATTTTTTAAGATGGGGTCTCTCACAGGTCTGGACATACTGTCCAGGCTGCCTGCCAATGAGCCTCAGAATCTCTCTATTCATCTATCTGATGCTGGAATTATGAGCACACACTACTATCCCTGCCTTGTCCATGTGGGTTCCAGGGATCGAACACAGATCCCCATGCTTGCACAGCATGTACTTTCCCAACGGAGCCGCCTCTGCAACCCCATGCTGAATCTTAGTTATATCTGAAGTCACTGGCTTCCACCATGTACTCATTAAGTGGCAATAACCATCTGATCCTACTGCGGGAGGGCCTCTGACAGAGCTGGTGCTGTGGGCTCCCTACCCACCCTGACCCTAACCCAACCTCTTCCCCAGCAGCTTACTTCGGGGAGTATTGAGGGCATCTCTGATGTAACGAGCAACAGGCAGAAAGTAGACACTGAGGTCAAAGAAGGGGTTATCATCGGCCTCAATGCCATAGTACTCCACGGGTGTTCCACGGTAAAACTTGGCGCCTGTGTCCACCTGAAACTTGCCCGCAGCAACATTTACGACATGGGTAATGCCCAGCTGGATTAGACGGCTCTTGTCTCTGGCAGCATACCTGAGGGAGGGTACACGGGAAGTTAAGGGGTGGGGTGGGGCTCACTGGGTCGGAACTTACCCCTCTCCTCTGTTCTCCTGCAGGCGTGGAGACTGAACGGTGAACCGCCCCGGTGAGGGCAATCCTCCAAAACAGTGCTCACGCTTCTATGTGCCACAACCCTTTAATACAGTTCCTCATGCTACGCTGACCCCCAACCGTGGAACTGTTTTCATTGCGACTTCATTGCTGTAATTTTTCTACTGCTGCGTACTTCAGTGTGGATGTTTTTGGAGACTCAGGATTGTCAGAGGGGTCGTGACCCACAGTGTGAGAACTGCCACTCTGAACCTTTCCCCTAGGGAACTTCCCGGATGGATTTAGCTACGTGCATCAAAAACCTTAGAAAGGCATCCATGCGCTGTGTAAACACCTTCTTCTAGGAACAGATTAAAGGGAGGAATTCTAAATGTGCTGAAAGGTGTTATATAAGCCAGATTTAATACTATTTGAAACCGAAATATTAGGGAAAGAAACATTTTCTGACGGAAACAAAAACTTATTAAGTATAGTACGGTAATCCTTTTTCATCCATGGTTTTACTTTTTACCCACAGTCGACTATGCCTCCCAAATATTTTTTTTTTAAATTCTATTGGTAAACAACTAATAGATTTCAAATTTTGTACTGTCCTGCTGTGTTGTGCCTGAGGCTGTCATAGCTAGCAGTCGTGGTCAATTTTACAGGTCTATGTAGAGAAAACCTTAATTGAGAAATCGCCACCATAGGACTGGCTATGGACATGTTTCTGGGACGTTTTAGTTATTAATTGACATGGGAGCATGGAGCCCCCTGTGGGCAGTACCATCCCCTAGCAGGTGGGTCTAGGCTGTGTTAAGAACTGTTGCTAAGCAAGCCAGAGGAAGCAAGTCAGGAGGTAGCATTCCTTCATGGTTTCTGCTTCAAGCCCCTGCCTTGGCTTCTCTTGATGATCAACTGTAATTCCTCCCCAAGTTGGTTTTGGTCAATGTTTTATCGTAGTGACAGAAAGCACACTAGAACAAGGACAAGCATCCCCCTTTTAGCCGGTGTATACACACGGCATATGCGATATTACCTGCTAATTACTGGCTATCTCGGTTATGAAATTGACTAACACGGTATCACAGGCAGGCCTGTGTTCTATTAGCCCTCGCTTAATATAGTAATTACTCCATTTTGTTATTATTAGTGTTACTTAATCTAACTTACAAATTAAACCTCTCAAAGGTAGGCATTCATAGGGAAAACTGCAGCATATGTTATGAGCTTTTGGCACCGTTTTTAGTTTAGATATCACAGGGGAACATGGGACAAACCCCTCAGGCAAAACAAGTTCCTGTGTATCTAAATCATGAAATACCGCAAATCACTAAAGTGTGGTGAATGCAGGTAAACAAGGAAGGGTGTTTACGTTTTATCAAGAACCTGTGAAGATACAGGATACAAAACAGAATGTTATAAGAATTTTTGAATATGTAGTGTGATTAATTTAAAAAAAGCTTTCCTTCTATATAAAGCTCATCTCAAAACGGTATTACAAAGTGATGGCAGCTTTACCAAAAATAGCACTGTGAAAAAGCACACAGGCACTTTTTAAAAGTCTACAAGGATTTTCATCTCTGGGAAAAAGAGGAATATTGTTAACTAGATATTCATCTGTTTTAATTATTCTAGAGTCCGTTTACGTATGTAGATGGGTGTTTTGTCTGCATGTATATCTGCACATCAGAAGATGGCTTTGGATCTCACGGGACTGCAGTTACAGACGGTTGGAGAAGCCATGTGGATGCTGGGACCTGAACTCTGGACCTCGGAGGAGCAGCCAGGGCTCTCCCTAGCCCAGTGAATTCTAAATACAAAGGGAAAAATTATAATTTTTCTATATATTTAGTCTATATTTTCTTTTTAAAAAAGATGTATTTATGTTCAGGGGCGTTTTGTCTACATGTTTGTCTGTGTGAGGGTATTGGATCCTCCAGAATTGGAGTTACAAACAGTTGTGAGCTGCCGTGTGGGTGCTGGGAATCCCAGTCTCCTGAAAGAACAGCTAGTGCTCACTAAACCTCTGAGCCATCTCTCCAGTACCCTATATTTGTAAAATTTCCCAGCATACCTTAGTAACCACTCCTAGGACCACTATAATAGTTAAAAATGGGATCAGCGCCAATGGAGAATTTATGAAATAGTCACACAGTAGAATATCATATAATACTAAAATTAAGCCACAGCTACACAATGCCTTGTGTCGCACAACTTTAAGCCACCGAGGCAGCCCATGAAGTACACACAAGATCATCTGTTTGCCACACAAGTGTGGGGACCTGAGCTCAAATTCTGAGCACCCACATAATCGGCAGATGCAGAAGTGAGTGCTGTCTCTACCACTGCTCCTGCAATGAGATGGCTGGTAGAGACGGGAAAATTCCCAGATACCTGGCATGTACAGCAGGACAGTAAGGCAGTAGACATGTTCTCTCACCTCCACACATGCACTGTAACATGTATGCACCTGTGTTTGCAGACACAAGAACATATGAGTGCATACACACACACAAAGAAAAGGTTTGGGTTTGGGTTTGGGACAGGATCTCATGGAGCCGATGCTGGCCTAGAACTCCCTATGCAGCTGCAGACATCGTGCACAGATCCTCCTTTTACATGTGTGTGCCATCATTCTCAGTTTTTATGTCATGCTGGGGATTGAACACATGACTTTGTGCTTGCTAGGCAAACGCCTTACGAACATAGCCACATTCCCCAATCCCCAAAAGATTTTTTGTTTTAATTTATGTGTATATGTGTACTCCTGTGTGAGTTTGTGGGGCACCGTGTACATTCAGGAGCCTATGGAAGCCAAGCCAAAGGGGGTGTTGGATTCCCTGGAACTGAAGTTACAGGCAGTTGTAAGCTGCCATGCAGTATGTGCTCTTAACTGCTGAGCTATTCCTCTAGCCACATAAGATAAAATTTAAATACTTTGCTCTTACTTTAGAAGGCTGACAAAAGGCACATCTGTAGTATTCAGGGTAAGACCTGAAATAAAAATTAAGGCTGCTTTTGAGTTGGGCGCACATGGCAGTCATATTAAATGATGTAACACAGCCCAGAGAACATAGCATGCATTTACTCCTCTGTGGCTCCCGGGTTTTATATAGCTACGTAAAAATCACGTATGTATTACACACATACGACACTAAGGCCGAAGCAAGGTTATCTGGTGGAAGGAACCAGACTAGTGGGAGGGAGAGAAAAGGTGGGTATTGGTGGGGTGGGGATGGGGGTGCACAGTGGTGCATGACTTGGATCCCAACACTGCAGGCAGAGGCAGGTGGATCTCCGTAAGATCAAGACTAACCTAGTCTTCCTAGACAATCGCAAGTTAGCTACAGTGAGACCTAGTCTCAAATTTTAAAAAGAAAAAAAAATGAGGGGAAAAATTGGGAGTTGAATAAGGTCAAATACACAATAACTTGAGAGATCTGCCAAACCCATCCCTATATAGAATATACAAAATACCAATTAAAAATGAGACAGGCATGGTAGCGCACAGCTTCAACCCCAGCACTTTGAAGGCAGAAGCAGGAGGATCTTTATGAGTTTGAGGCCAGCCTATTCTACCTAGTCAGTTCCTAGACAGCCAGTGAGGCTCCAAATCAATAATGGTGAGGACGATGATGGTTTCAGGTAGGCTAGACACAGAGCTCAATTTGCAGAGTGCCGCCTAGCACAAGCAAAGCCCTGGGTTTGATCACCAGCACGAAACAGGCATGGTGGGAAGGCACACTTCACTTGTAAAACCAGATCTTTGGAGGTGGAGGCTGGAGGACGGGAAACTCAAGGAATCCTTAGCTTCAGCTACATAGGGAGTTTGAGCCGACTTGGGGTACTGGACATCTTGGAGAGAAAGAAAGAGAGAGGAGGAGGAAGAGGAGGAGGAGGAAGAGGAGGAAGAGGAGGAGGAGGAGGAGGAGAGGGAGGAAGGGAGAGGGAGAGAGGGAGAGGGAGAGAAGGAGAGGGAGGGAGGAGGAGGAAGGGGAAGGGAAGGGAGAGGAGAGGAGGGGAGGGGAGAGGAGGGGAGGGAAAGGGAGAGAGGGAGGAGGAGGAGGAAGGGGAAGGGAGAGGAGGGGAGGGGAGGGAAGAAAGAGAAGATTCATCATTTAAAATGTAGTTACTCACTAAGAAGGATCACTTCTAAGGCACAGGTTCTCTATCTCATGTCCTGAAAGATGAAACTGTGGTACCTGCTTCCATCCTTAAACACGAGAAAAATGCGTGCCGTGGTGAGAAGCATTGGGCGCCATCTGGAGGAGGCCTGTCCTGCTACTCACATCCTCCAGCCACCCCTAACCCCTACGTGGGTCTTACTTACGCATCTCCCAAGAAAAGGTTGGGCCAGACTTCATTGATGTGGGTCAGCGTGGAGGTCCGACGGACCCACAGCAATCGCTGTAGTGAGGCCAGCGTGGGTGGCTGGTACGGGGACACCTGGACTGCCCCATGAATCTTTGGCTTCCGGAGTTCCTGCTTCTGCAGCGAGTCCATCCTGGGAACAGAGCAACACGACAGTAGCTGGAGCAGGCTCCCCGAAGGCGGGGCCAGTGAACGAGGAGGCCTGTGTTGCAGTACCAGGAGCCAGTGGGTTGCTGTGGGGGCCAGCCTCGGCTATGCTGACTGAGGCTATTAACTGACTCAGCTGGGCTGGAACCTAGAACTCTTTCCTTGGGAACGAGGAGGACTAGAACTCTCTTGTCAACGCCATGGTGTTAAGCACACCTTTCCTGAGGCCATGGATGTTAGAAATGCTGGTCTTAGGGACCTCGGGGATCTCTGTAGGGCTAATCAGTGCAGATCGCACCCCTTAAGTCACTGGGAACCCCAGTTGGCTGGGGCTCCTGGAGAGGACCCAGGATGTCTCTCCAAATCCAGGCAGCTCATCAGCGGCTCCCACCCCAGCTGTTTCTAAGGCTGATGCCTGAGGTCAGAGACTCAACTACAAGTTGGCGTTAGTCAGCTTGTTCACGCCAGATGAGCTGGTGCCTCTCATAAGCAGAATGTGTCCCGTGTGGTGTGTCCCATGTTTCACCGGGAGGGACACTGAAGCTTGGGTATCGATTCAACAATACCCAAAGACAAATGGCTGGAGACTACCCTGGGCTTGGTATCCAGCGAGTGACTTCAGTTCATTCCCTAAGCCTTCCAGTTGCCAGGGGGTGGTCAGCAACTGGTGTGTCTCTTCTAGGGAGCTGTCAGGGCTGAGCTACACATCCGTTTTCAGGCCCCAGGTTTTTTCCTCCTTACCCTTGTGGTTCAGGCCAGTGCATCTGTGCAGGCCTCACTGGGATGGAGTGAGTTGTGTCTGGAGTCAGCTGGCTCAGGCCATCCGGGACCTTGCAGAACTGAGGTGTCAGAGGCACCAGAACCCGGGCCTGGTGCCTTAGAGGGAAGAGGGACCTACCTTGGCCAACTGCCCCTGGTTCCCTCAAGGAGTAACTAGAGAAGGTACAGACTGGGTAGAGCATCTTTTCCCTCTGGTAGGCATTGCCAAGACCAGAAAAAGAAACCGGCACCCAGGAGGCCACTGGCTTGGCCACACTCACCCAGCGAGTGGATGGTGAGTTGAACGGAAGGGAGGACCGGCCTTTCTCCCTCATCCCCCTCTGTGACCTCTCTGGCAGGCTGAGTGGCCTGCCCCCTACCTAGGGCATGGTCTGGGGCCAGGAATAGGGGTTTGGGTGCAGGGCAGGCTGAGTGGAACAGTCCTAAGGCAGGTTCCGTCCAGAACTCAAATGCTGTGAAGCGCGTAGGATTCCAGGTCCATGCATTTGAGCCAATGGGTGTGCGTGTGTTGGGGGGTGGGGGGGATGAAGACTCATCCATGCTGAAGCAGCGGCCCTTAATCTCTCCCTACTGCCTCTGCTGTTGAACACACGTGTCCTTCTCGCCATCCTGAAGACAGGAACCACCCGAAGAGAGGTGCCTGGGGAACAGACTCCCCTTAAAACTTGGCAAGGGTATATATCCTGGGACCTAAGCAAGGTTTCATTCCTGTCTGAGCCTTAGTTCCCCCATGGTAAAGACTCCTGGGGCTCCCTGACTTTCCTATGCTCTGTGGTGTTCTGCTGGCTGCAAGAGAAAGGAATGGCTATATGAAGTAATGCCAGGGCAAAGGACATTAGGGTGGAGGTGACCCCTGAATCCAGGGGAGTCCAATAGCCAGAAGCCACTAGGGAGACTCCTCCAGCTGTGAGTGGAACTAGATGGGATTTGGGGAAGCCATAGGCCCCACCACAGGCCTGCTGAATTTGACATGGGATAATTTTGCCCTCTAGTGGCCAGTGGCTGCCAGGCAGCACAACTGTGTCCCAGGAGCTGGGTGGTGGTATTTATAGGATGTCCTTAGCTTCCCTGGTCTAACTCACATCTATAGGAAAGATTTTTCTTAAGACTTAGGGTCTCCTGGTCCGGTCCTCTGAGGGCTCCTTTCACCTATCAGTCAAAGCCAGGTCCAGCAGCTCACTCAGTGAACCATTCTTTTTTTTTTTTTTTCTTTTCTTTTTTTTTTTTTCTTTCCTTTTTTTTTTTTTTTTCCGGAGCTGGGGACCGAACCCAGGGCCTTGCTCTTGCTAGGCAAGCGCTCTACCACTGAGCTAAATCCCCAACCCCTCAATGAACCATTCTTTAAACTTTAGCATACCCCACTACCACCACCACCACCACACACCAAAGGAAGCCCAGGGACTCAGTCAGTACTCTTGATTCCTGCTACACCCCCCCCCCCCCGGTCTATGGAAGGCCCTGGTCAACACTGACTTGTACACCTCACTATGTCAGAAGGAGGCATGGCTGAATGTCCTGCAGGACCAGGCCACTGTTTCCACTCATGATAGTCTTCACATGGCTCCCTGGTGCTACCTGGCTTCTGCTTCCCTGTGACTTCAGCAGAGGAGTTGCTTCTGTGGACAGTGGTTTTCTTGCCCACGCTACCACTGCTTACAGGGCCACACACACTTACCTTGTGTTGGCATTGGTAGCACCTCGAGCTTCCTCTCTGTTGCCTGTCTTTCACTTTGCCCCGGGGAAAACAGCCTTCTAGAATACCACCCTGCACCCTCAGGCCTTGCTCAGCCACCCAGGGACACGGCAGCTGTTTGCCACCTACCTCTTTAGGTGTAACCTCAGAACACATTTCTCCTGGTCTCTTCTGCTGTTTCCTCTCCGTCTCCCTTCTTCCCCAGGGGAGCATAGACCAAGTGGGGCTAGCGTTCTCACAGTAGGACTTCGAGGAGTCTGGGAAAGAGACTTTGGCAGGCAAATGCCAAGGGTAGGGTGTAGTGGTCTCTGCCCAGTGTACATCCCTGGAGTCCTGGAGGGAGATAGGCCTGTGTGGGAGTCTGTGAATGGGATCTTCACTAGGGGCTGCTGGGAGACTCCCATGACATCATAAGTGGGATGTGCCTCCTGGAGGCCCTGCATCATGGGAGATGCCACATAAATGAGGTGTTACGTTATTTCTGTTGCTCCAATCCGTCTCATCCCTTCAGGGCTCAGACAAAACCTGTAGGGGGCGGATTGCTATGGCCTGTGGAGCTTACACCTGGATCTCTGTGTTTCACGAGTGTATTCCCAGCTTAAGGAAGCATACTCTAGACCAGACAGAGCCTAGAACTCATGTCTTCACGCTGAGTCCACAAGGTGCTCTCACGAGGCAGACAGTATCAACATCCCCACTTTCCAGATGAGAAAAATCGAGGCTCAGAGAGATAAAGGCAGTTCGCCCAACGTCACTCAGTAGCGAGAGGCAGTGTTCTGTGACTCTAGCTCTGACCCACTTGGATTCCCCCAACCCAGTCCTCACAGTTGCCCAACACACACAGGCGTAGGTGCCCTGGGCCCTAGTACCCAGTATTCTTGGGGGAGCCCTAAGCAGAGGCCCATTCACCCACCTGGAGGGAGATCCTGCCCAGGTTGTCTTCTGCAGTCCACAGCTTGTGCTGCCGGTTCCCAGCCGCCTGTCTCTGCACACTTGATGCTGTTTCTATTTTTTGATTTGAGTTTAATTATAAAGCATGCTGTCGTCTCCCTTTTGCCTCCCCTTGCCACTCCCAACTTGTCCATTGGTCCCAGGGCACGCTCAGCCAGGTACTTTCTCCTTGGACCCAGGCCTTGGTCTTAATGTTTAGCATACAGGAAGTTCAGAGGGTTGCCTTCGGTGTGTGGTATGAGTGTATTTGGGTAGCTGGGGGGTGGGGGGAGGGAATCAAGCAAACCATCTTAAAAATTCCCCTTGGAGCCTGGGTGGTTAAATACACCTTTAATCCCAGTACTCAGGAGGAAGAGGCAGGCAGATCTTCGTGAGTTCAAGGACAGCCTGGTCTACATAGTGAGGAGTAGTTCTAGGATAGACAGGTGTTTTACACAGCCACAGTGAGACACTGTCTAAAACAACACAGCACACATATACAGCAGAAAACCACCTCCCTTTGGGAATGGAAGGTGTTGCTCAATGGTAGAGCACTTATCTAGTATGGTTGAGACCCTGAGTTCCATTCCAGCATGCCCAAAACAAATACCTCCCAGCCCCCAATCTCTTGCCTTTCAAAGGTTACCAGAACTAGGGCCAGAAATAAAAAGCCGGGGAATGTATGCTGGAGGACACAGAGGACGCTATCTCAGAACATACAATGGCAGGACATCGTGCACAGGCCGAGGGGCCTCTATTGCAGGGTGACCAGTTCAAGCTCACAATCCGGCAGGCTCCGACAAGGTAGCACAGAGAGACAAAGTTGTCAGGGACTATGGGGCAGTTTGTGCACCCAGTAGCTTTATCCAGGAGCAGCTCTCTCTTCCACTGCCCTCTGCCACTCCCTTAGAAACAGACGGCCCAGGCGCCTGCCTACTTAGGGCCCACTGGATTTGAAATTAAAAACTATCCTTTTAATCCAGATGCTCTAGCCATACACCCATACCATAATACTCTCCAGCCCTCACACACACACACACACACACACACACACACACACACACACACACGCACACACGCACACACACATGCACACACCACACACACAGCCTTAGGTCCACCGAACTCCCGGCAGCTAAGACTTAACCACCGCTGAGGACCTTGAGCCTCAAGAAGAGCTGGCGAGAACAATGAGACTCACTCTCCTTGGCCCTATCAGAGACCTTGGGGACCCTGTCACAAGAACCTCAAAGACTAGTTGACAGAAAACCCACTCCCACCTGTGGAGACTGAAGACAGCGGCTGAGAGGGTGTGTGAAACGCTGGAGGGAGCCGTTGGAGCAGTGGGTTCGACGGTGAGCACCACACTGGGCCCCTTTCATCTTCTGGGCATCTACTTGAGCTAAGGCTGCCATCAGGGTCAGGGCAAGGGTGGCAAACTGACAGAGCCTGGTGGCAAAGGGTAAGGACTGGCTCTGGAGAAGAGAGCACCGTCACGTTACAGGCAGGTGAACGAAGGCCCAGGGCGGCTGGGTCTTTAGGACAGGAGCAAGAGCTGTTACCTAAGCCTGCCTCACCTCTGAGTTCTCTGTGGCAGGTTGAGTGGATACAAGATGAAACAGTGAGGGTAGGTTTGATAGCCATGGCTAATGGAGAGAGAGCGCCCCTCTTCACAGCCCCTCGCTTTGTGGCCTCAGCTGTGGGGTTGCTTGGTACAGTTGCACAGCCTGTGTGCTGCAAATCTCTTGA
Source organism: Rattus norvegicus (assembly GCF_021556685.1). NCBI lineage: Eukaryota > Metazoa > Chordata > Mammalia > Rodentia > Muridae > Rattus > Rattus norvegicus. Next base: position 2,567,282 of record NC_141548.1, on the reverse strand, counting down.
GGGCTCTCATGACACAGCTGATTCTGGGGACGTCATTTTGACAAGTTGTGCAATGTTGCAGCTATGCTCAACCAACTTCCCCCAAACCAGCTGTCTGATGGGCAAGACACTGAGGTCAGAAGTGAGGGTGTCTGATATCCCAGGCTAAGGCAGCAGCGTGACAGGGCACACTGTGAAGTCTGCTGCTCTGCCACGTGTCTCATTCCTATCTGGAGGGGAAAGAGCAGGTCGTGAACTTTGGCTGGGCAGCACCCGAAACCAGGTAGAAATAATGTGTGTGTGTGTGTGTGTGTGTGTGTGTGTGTGTGTGTGTGTGTATATGTATATAGTATATATATGTATGAAATAGAATGTGTAATTATATTATATGATATATACTATATAATTATATATCATATATAGCACACATAATATATCATATACCAACATATCATAATACCATCTATCTATCTAATTTATGGTATACACGATACATGTTATATATAGTCTATATATACTATATGTATGATGTACATATATCACATAAGACTTCCTAACACTAACCTTTCCTTCCTTGTCTTTCTCTTTGATTCACCCCACTCTCACACCTCCGTGTGTGTGTGTGTGTGTGTGTGTGTGTGTGTGTGTGTGTGTGTGTTTTGCCTTCTATCATGTTTGAAATAGGTTATCCTGGCTTTTTTTTGTCTTCCATTTCACATGCCACATCCACTAACTTCCAGGGATTCTTCTGTGTCTATCTCTCATCCCACAGCTAGGTCCGGCCTTATGTGAGCTCTGGGGATTCAAACTCGGGTCCTCATGCTTGTGTGGCAAGTGCTTTATCCACTGAGCCGTCTTCCATCTTTCTCTATTCTCTGGAGAGCTAATGAACCCAGGTGGGAGGATTGCCTGCCCGGCCATGGTGAAATCTTGGATGAAAAGGGGAGCCCAGCAGCTTGGGAAAGGGAGTGGGTCCTCCCTTCAGGCACACAGCTTTGCTAATCAGTTTCATCGCAGGCTCCCTGTCCAGGCCTTCAACGGACTCCTTGCCGCCAACCACACTCAGCTTTGCCTCCTTGACCTGCCTTACCTGGCTCTTCAGCTCTGACCTGCACCCCGGAGTTGCTGGTCCAGCTGGCAGAGCTGGCGGAGGAAGCCGCGGTTGGGGAAGATCCATCGGTGCTCGCTCACGGAGATTACAGCCTGCCGCAAGGAGAGCTGCTGGTGCAGCATGAGGTAAGCCAGCACCAGCGTGGCAGATCGGCTCACGCCCACCACGCAGTGCACCAGCACCTTAGCTGAAGAAGACATACAGGTGAAGGACTCCTCCCCACCAGCCAGCCCACCCAAGGGTCGGGGCCAAAAACCCAAGGTCTGTTCCTGATCCTGTCTTGAGGCAAGTCCCTCAGCCTCTTATGGGCCTCGGTGTCCTGATCTTTCAAATGAGTAGACTGAGTCTTGAACTACAACCCAAACCCTCAACACGACTTACAGAAGCCTTCGAGACCTAGCCCTTCATCCTGAACCTCCCCTCAGCCAGAACCCACTGCAAATCTCAGCTCCAGGAACGAAGGCTAATTTGCAGTTCCTTGGCGTTGACATGACCTCTGACCTTTCCCCCCTGACCTGGGTCTGACTAGCCTTTACTCATCCATCCAGTCTCATCTACACACGGCTTCCTCTGTCAGCTTTCCCCACTGCTGAAGGTGTTAGGAGAGTCACAAAGCCACCAGCCCTTCCTGCATGTGACCCAAGGAAACTGCTGTGGAGGGAAGTCCCCAACGCCACGGTCCTCAGGATTGAGTATTTGTGGAGTTCTTCATGTCTGCTCTCTCATATCAGTAACATTCAGAATGCATCACTGTTTGATTAGCACAGGAGCAGATGCCCTGGCTTACTTAAGTCTGACTTCCTAGAATTTAGTTCTTTCCTTGACACGGGGTGAACAATAACCAGGTGATGGGTGAATGGATGAAGGAAATAAAAACATGTCAAAGTACTTTGGCTATTACAAAGCAACATGAACTTTACCAAATTCCTCATCATTAAAAAAAAAAATATGAGGAAACAGAAACCCAGAGGAAAGGACACACTGGCTTGCCCAGGGTCACAAAGCGAAGGGGGCATGGCTGTTTCCCAAGATGAACAGACAGTAAGGGCTCCAGCCTCTCCAGACCTGTTGCATCTTGGGTATATTGTTTCATTCATTTGGAAGTCCGTTGGGGCAGACCTCTGGGTACCGTGTGGTGCTTTCCCAGGGCTGCCTGACGAGGAGTAAAATTGTTCTGACGATTCGGAGACCAGGCTTCCAGTCCCACAGCTGCTCCTAATTTATTATGGCTTTGCTATTTGGCTTCACTTTCTTTATCTGTGAAGCAACGCCATTAAATAAAATGTTGAGGCATAGAGGGGAAAAGAACAAAAACAAAACAAAACAAAACAAAAAACAAAAACCAGGGTTGGGAGGATGCTGAGGATTGAGGGGAGATTGGATATCCTTCCCACTAGTGAGCAGAACGGAATATGGGCTCAGCCTCAAGTCTTACCTCCAGGCGTGGCGAGGGCTCGGTGGATGAAGTCGGCTGCTGAGGAGAAGTAGGTGCTGATATTAAAATCAGGGAGGTCGTGGGCTGGGATCCCCAGGTAGGTCACACTGCTGCCATAGAAGTCAGGACCCCCCTGACAGTACAGTCCTCCGTGGGCAGCATTCAACACATGGGTGATCCCCAACTTCCACAGCTCAAATCGGTTATTTGCCGTGGCCCTGGCAAGGACAGAAAGGGGGCCAGATTTGGGCTGAGCCTCTGGGTGGGGAAGGAGGCTTGTTTGACCCCTGCTTTGGGAAGAGTGAAGCCATAAGGGTAAAAGGGGGCCTAGACTTCATCGATACTGAGCTGAGTCTGCATCTCTCTGTCCCAGCCCTAGAGATTTCTGCTGGTAACATTGGTGCTGCGAGGGTATTTTTTCTTTTCTTTTTTTTTTTTTTTTGGACCCCTTTTGTTGTCTCAGGCAGCCTGCCCCCACCAAAGGCAGGAAGGAAGAGATTGCTTCAGCCCTGAGAACTACCTACCCCTCCCTTCTTGCCACATGTCCTACTACTCATAAACATCATCTAGAGTTACTTATTCACCACGTCATACCTGCTACTAATCTACAAATACTTAGAAATGACACCTTTTCTGATTCATCCCGAGTCAGGCTTCTCCACCCACTCACAGGAGGCGAGCTGGGACCAGAAACTATGATCTATGTCTACGCCATCTTATATTCCTAATGTTGCTTGCCCGACTGTTTTGTTTGCTGTCTTAAGATGTGCTTGAAGACCCCAGGGATCTTCCAGCCAGGAAATCTCTCAGATCTTCCCAAAATAACAAAACCAAAACACTCAGGCTCCCTCTAGTGTTAGAAACTGGTCACCAAGTCGCTCCTGGCACTTGGGAAGTCCAGAGAAGATTCTGGCCTGAGGCAGGTTAGAAGCAAACTAGTTCTGTTGCCTCTAGCCACCTCCTCAGGGAAAGAGTTCAAGGATTGACATTTCTTGCCCGACTCCTACAACCGTGTGAGCAGCTACTCACGCATCTCCTATGAAAAGGTTGGGCCAGACTTCATCCACCCTGCTGCAAGAGGATCTCCCTGCCCTCAGCAGCTCTTCCAGCTGCAGGACACTGGGGCAAGGTGTGGTTTCTTTTTCTTCCCCAAGTTTTGGGATGGAGGCATCAGCCATGGGCCAGCCTGCATACCCGGGTCTCTGCCTTTGCCGTCAGGTCACTCCTCTCCGTTTCCCTGTGTTATTTCTCCTTGCCAGAGATTGGCATTGACAGGTGGGACAGAGTGACTCAGCAAGTCCAGGGGCCTACGAATAGAGTAAGATCTATTTCCCTTAAGCCAACTCCTACCTCTAAAGTCTCTGAGAACATGGAACTGGACCCCTGCAAGTCTCTCTCTCTCTCTCTCTCTCTCTCTCTCTCTCTCTCTCTCTCTCTCTCTGTCAGATTCTTCTTTAAAGTTCAGGGTATATCTGCCCTGGAGAATTGTTGCAAGGGTCAAACGAAAGGTTCACTGTGTCTGACATAGGGTAGGCACTTTAAAATAGGTTCATTCGTAGGTTTAGAGCCTGCACAGACTGGATCTGAGGACAAGAGTTAAAGCAGAGAAAAGCACTGAGAAACGTCTGAGTGGGCCACAAATAGGGTGGAACACCAGTGTCTGCTGCATTGGAGCCTATGGATTGTGGAGCACAGGGGACATTGTCTGAACTGTGGAGTCACAGAAAGCATCTAACGTGTGCCTGTAAGGTTCACATGGAAGATTTGAACAATTGCTCTATAATGAAGATAGCTTTTTTTTTTTAAAGAGAAAGCTGATGAGTCCTTTTATGTCAAATAGGTGATCATTCATTGCCCAAGGCTCTGAGAATCCACAGACATTAGAACCATTTTTTTTTTTTCTTTTCTTTTTTTTCGGAGCCGGGGACCGAACCCAGGGCCTTGCGCTTGCTAGGCAAGCGCTCTACCACTGAGCTAAATCCCCAACCCCTAGAACCATTTTTTAAAAGAATTACTTTTTATCATTAAAAATATTTTATTGGCACTGGAGAGATGGCTCAGAGTAAGAGCACAGATATACATGCAGGCAAACATTTATTACATATCAAATAAGTTTTAAAATTATTTTGTTTGAGTCCCTACAAATGTGTATGTGGGCTGTGTGCATCCCGTGCCTGCTGGGTCCAGAAGGGGCTGTTGGATCCCTTGGGATTAGAGTTCTAGATGGTTGTAAGGTCGCATGTGGCATTGAACTCGAGGCATTGAGGTATCAGGGGATTAAACCTGCTTTTCCAGCAAGAGCAGCAGCAAGTGCTCTAGTGACTGAGAAACATCTCTACCCCCATCAGAATCATTTTGAGGATGAGAGAGTCCTCTGCCTACAAGGGCGGGAGATGAGATGTTTTGCCTTATTTCATGCAGCCTCATGGAGCCCCTAAAGGGTATGAGCACAATGGGCAGATTTCTGCTCTCCTGTCCACCTTAGAACCTGCCCCATTTCAGTACTACCAAAGCTGGTTCTGCATTGTTCAGGAAAGTAGAGTCAAAGGAGGGCTGAGATTCAAGCTGCAGATGGCTTCAGACTTGGATTCTGTCGATGTCAGGCTTGGTTTAGAATGGGGTGTTCTGTTAGGGTGGGGTATAGCAGTGCCAGGAAAGGGCAGTTTGAGGTCGAATACCAACTTGGATACATATTAATTGTGCTACGTCAGGCTACAATGTTTCTTGACTTTTCTGTGTGAGAGATCTACTTGGCAGAATTGGAACAACGATTTAGAGTATATAGTCTCTAGCATAGACACAAAATAAAGGGACAATGAACGGGGCTGGGCAGTGGTGGCACTCGCCTTTAATCCTAGGACTCGGGAGGCAGAGGTAGGTGGATCTTTGTGAGTTTGAGTTCAGACTGGTATACAGAGGGAGTTCTAGGACACTAAAGCTATACACAGAGGAATCCTGTCTCGAAAAACACCAAAGGGGGAAAAAAAACAATAAATGGTGCTACTTGAGGACTGACTGAGAAGGAGCTAGCCCCTTCAACGGTCTCATAATAGTCTTTTCCTAGGCTACAACCCCAGTTAACAACACACAAACCCTCGCCTATCTTCGTTACAACTCACAAATTATGCTTGGGCATGACGCATGCGCTCTCATCCTCCCCGTGTTTTCCCCGCCTCTTCCGGTTTTGGATCCGCCCCTCCCCCGTAGCGCCCCGCCTCCCGAAGTAGTTCCGGTTCGGCTGGCCGCTACTGGCGGCACGGCTCCGACGGGGCCGGAGCGATGCCCGCGCGTAGCCGAGCCGGCTCCCGCCAGCGCTCCGGCTCCCTGCCCCGGCCTTCGCGTCTGCCTCTTGAGGCGCTGAGCTCCGCCTACGCGCCGAGGACCCCGGACTCCGACGGCGCCATAGACACCGGCTCCGAGCTGGGTCCCGGCAGCCCGGCTCCCACCGCGGAGGTGAGCGGGCGCCGAGGCTGATGAGAGGGGAGATTGGGGGGCGCCCGCAGCCAAGGGTGAGTGGAGAGCTGGGGGCGCTAAGGGCCGCGGGGAGACGGTTGGGGGAGCCGGGGGAGGCCGCTCTGGAATGGAATCTGGAGGAAATCAGGGGGTTGAGCTGCCCCGTGGGGAACGAGGGACGAGGCGCAGGGGCTGGGCCCCTGCTACCCAGATAGTGAAGAAGGGACGTGCAAGAGGGGTACCCGGAATCTGGACCCGGAGGAGGAGGTGCCCCGGGTTGTGGCCATAGAGATGAGGGGTGGGAAGAGCTGGCCCCGGGCCGCCTGTAGCCCGCAGGAGGGCAAGGTAGCCGGGTGGGGACTGACAGCCACCTGACTCGGTGGGAATGGTGGTTGGCTTCGCGGGGCCGGAGTTAGGGTTGGCTGGAAAGAGGGAGGTGCTGTCGGATGGGAAGTCGTTTGGCCCAAAGGGTAGAGAGAAAAAGTCCAGGGGAAAAAAGGAGCCCTTGGGGGATCTAATTTAGAGCCTTGGCTTTTTTACAGGTTAGTGTCTTTCAAGGTGCCAAAGATCTCTGGGTAGTGAATGAGGGCTTTGGGTCTTGCTTGTTTGTGAGCCTTTTTAGAAGCTGGATTGCGAGGGGTGGGTATGCATCGCTGACAGGGACTAGGGGAGGCGATTGGAGAGAGGAAGTGATGTTCAGAGAGGGTAGTGATTTGTGAAATAAAGATGTCACCCAGATTTCTTTTGACGTGAGTGATTTCTTTGTGCTTCGTTCTTAAGAAGGTTCAGATGTCAGGCAAGTTTAAGTCTGTAATACATTACCTTTAAATTTTAAAAATTAAACCTGCAAGGGGAATTCGGACGCTTGGATTTTACAGATAATTCAGTGTGAATTGTTAACACTTGAATATGGCTTGAGTTGACCCGCATATTGGCCACAGGATGGAAATATGGTCCGTGGGAATTCTTGGGTTAAGAGGGCATTTACTACAAGAAGTGAAACCACCTATAGTCCAGTAACCTACAAGATCCTCCCGTTGGCAACTCGAGGATCAGGGTTACCTCGTAAAAAATTTGAGGGGTAATTTTAACAGCTTTTCCAGGATCAGTATTCTCTTGCTATTTAGAGACTTTCCTCATGAATGGAATTTTTTCCTATAGTGATCTAAAAACATAAAGGTAGTAAGGGGAGGTTGTGGTTGGCAGCTGACAAAAGGAATTGAGCACACAGGTACTTTTTCTAGAAGATGTAGTACCAAAGCTGTAACTTCTGCCAGAAAAGTATTGATCCCAAAACTTTGTGTTCATATAACTAAAAGATGGTATCATGACTCCTACGACTGTTAATTGAGGCTCAGTGAGGCTCCTTGCAGCTTCTCAGATAGGTTTGGCCACGTCCTTAGACATTTTAAAGCCGGCTTTTAATTATTTTCTACTTTAAACAAGCATCTACTGCTTAATCCTCACAAGATTATCATTTACTGATTGCAACAAGCTTTTAAATTGGTTTCTGTGAATGGGCCTTAATGCTCAGACCAGCAAATGATCAGTGGATAATAATTTCCTCAAAGAATAGGACATTCCTTTGCTCTTCTGAGGCTGTCAGAAGGGTTCTTTAATAAAGATGATCTTTAGATGAAGGATTTTAAGTAGCCTTACTGTTCATGGTTCTGCTTTCCCTGGCAGACTGGGAACCTTCAAAAGAACTTGTTTTTGTGCTAGCTCTGATCTTTTGGGGGGGGGGAGGTTGGGGGGCACGGTCTCAATGTGTAACACAGGCTAACCTTTAACCCAGGATTCTCCTGAGTTAGCCTCCTGAGTGCTTGAATTACAGACATACACTACCTCACCCAGCCAAATTTAGCTGAGTAAAAATGTTGATGTATGAAAATTTACTGAACTGGAATACAAACTCTACAAGGGTACCAGCCTAACATGAGATTAAAGAGAGAAACTGTTGGATGGAGTTATAAAATTAATGGGTTGAGATGCCGAGTGATGGCTACGTTTTCATCAGTTCTCACAGCCACCTAATTGTAAAGAAAAGGAGTCTTACAGTAAAGCAGACACTGTAAGGCAGAAGGAGCCTTCCCAAGTGCAGCTGCAGAATTGGCAGGTGCAGTTAGAATGATTTCACAGGCCTTCTCCTCATCCTGCAGAGTTGCTGTTCGTGCTGTATTGTTGTCTGTAAATACCAAGATTTTTGATGTCAAGTCTTCAGTTCTTTAAAACTTTGCTAACTGAGATATTTTCTTACTTTTTCTCAGAGCTAGGATTGAACAATTTTGAGAAACTTGTTAAATCCAGATGTTCTAATGGGTGCTGTTATTGTTTTGTCTTGGGGAGATGCTGTCTTAGGCTGTAACCAAGTGCAGAGTGCTTATGTAGCATTCAGGAGGCTCTAGGTTCAATCCCAAGTAGTTAGAGGAGGAGAGCCCTATTAATTAGCTTGTTAAAAATCTTAAGATTTTTGCTTAGAAGTCTGACATATATGCCATTTATTACTAGTTGTAACTAGCACAGCTATTAACTTAAAAGATGTCTTTTCTGTCTTCTAATTTAATTTTAAATGTTAACTAGTACATTTTCATAATATGTACTAGATTATGAAGCTTTGGTCCAGATTATTCTGTTACATTGACTAGATTTGGGGACATAGCGTACAAAAATAAAGATTTTAATCTGGGCACGATGGTTTATACACATAATCCTGGCACTCAGGACGAACTAAGAGGATCAGGAGTCAAGGCCAACCAAGCTCATCCCTGTCTCAAAAGGAGGGGGAAGGAAGTCAGACAAACTGGAGTTGAGTTGAGAGTTTTCTCCGTAGTGTGCTTGAACTCTTGAGTTCAACTGCCAGTAAAAAATAAAAGTAAAAGGCTTGAGTTGTCAATCTGTGAAGCTGCCAGCTTGACCCAGAATGAAGGTCTTTGTAGGTTCACCTTCTCACCAGTGTGCTGTGACTTTAGGTCAGGGATCTTGCACTGTTTCCCACTGGATTTTGATTGCTAATATGAACACTTTTGGTGTAGCCGAGACTATAAATTAGCCTATAAATGTTGTCTGTCACAGTTTTACTTTCTCTGTATGGATAGAACTAGGTACAACTCAATAGTAATAGCTCTGATTTAAAGATCTGCTGAAGCCAGACGAGATTTATACATGAGAACTCTTGAGTATGCCAGTGCAGTGCTAGGACAGCAAACACACTTTGCTGTCTCAGTTGAGGTTCAGCCAAGAGGATGCTGATGAAAGCCAGGGAGCAGGTGCACTTCCCTCTTCCAGCTGGTCAGGGCTGGTCTTCAGGTCCTGTATATAAGGCCACTACCAGGAGTCTGAGATACAGAGGGTAGGAATTGCTTCTGCATCTCTACCACTGTTTTGCAATGTTGAGTTCCTATGAAGTGTTTTAGAAAAAAGTCCTGAGCTTGCTAAGAAAAGTAAAGTATCTTTGGATAGGTTTAGAGAAAAAGTTTCTATTTGTTCACTGAAAATGTTGTTATTTAGAGTTTTACATATTTCAAATGGAATGGAGGAAAACTGGAGAGTCAAATTATAGAGTTGGGTTTTTTTCTTTTAAAGATTTATTGATTTATCATACATAAGTACACTGTAGCTGTCTTCAGACACACCAGAAGAGGGCATCAGATCTCTTTACAGATGGTTGTGAGCCACCATGTGGTTGCTGGGATTTGAACTCAGGACCTCTGGAAGAGCAGTCAGTGCTCGTAACCGCTGAGCCATCTCTCCAGCCCCTTTTATAGAGTTGTTAATCATGAAGTTTAGATAGAAATGCTCTAAGTGTGGTATAGTTTATATTTCTGCTTTTGTTTATGAATCTAAAAATTAGCATAATTTGTATTTGTTGTACGCATATTACATAGACTGTATTAGATTAAATTGGAGTCAGGCTTACTTTGTCCTGAGTGTGGTTTTAAAAAAATGCTATTTACTTACTTATATTTACTTACCTACTGATTTATATGGGAGGGAGTGTCGGGTGAGCTATGGCACATGTGTGGAGGTCAAAAGGCAGTTCCATCCACCACCTGGGTTCTGAGCATGGCATCTAGGTGTTCGGAGCTGGCAGCTGGCACCTTTGCCCACTGAACCACCTCACCAGTTCACGGTGACTTTGTTTGTTTGTTTGGGTTAATAAATATTATGAATTTTTCTTGAATAATTTGCAACTGCTCAAAGAGCAGAAATAAAAGGCATTTTCAAACAGGCATTTTCTGTGTCCATTTCTGAACTCTCAGATTGTGTTTGTAGTTGCCGGGAAATTATCACCTTACCGTGGCCTCACAGTCCCTGTAAGAATCCACTGTCCCTAAGAGAGAATACTGCTCTCATTATTGCTGTCCAAAGAAAGCGAGGTGTGTTGGTGACCAGCTCCGGCTTTCTGTCTTTCAGATGCATCTCTACCGAGTGTGTGCATCCAGAAAAGTTTAAAGAGTGAGTCACATGTAAGAGGGCAGCTACAAGGCAGCATAAATTACACATGTTTTCCCAAGAAACGTATGTAGAGCCAAAGCAGTAGCCTACCACTGTGTGGAATGAAAAGCTATGTGTGTGGCACCCAGTGTGCTGGCCCATGCCCTTGGTCCCAGCATTCAGATGGCAGAGGCAGTTTTAGAAATCAGGTTCCAGGACAGCCAGGACTGGTACACAGGTGACCCTTGTCTCAAACAACCAAAAGAAGAAGAAAGAAAGATAGAAGGAAAGAAGGAAAACCGTGTGGCCATTCTTTTGTAAAATGCTCATTCTTACAATTTCCCTAAGGAGTTCTCTTCAGTGCTGGGGGCCAGTTCAGGCCTTCTGCAAGTCAGTCAAGCATCCTACCAGGAAAGTGGAACTTTTACAGCCCTAGAAATGTGTTAGCCTTGTGCATTATTTCCTCCATCACTTCCCCCTAAGTCCCCCATCTTTTGAAACAAGGTCTCATCACATAGATCACAATCTCTCAGGTACTAGAATTAAAGGTGTCCTCTGCCACACCTAATAATGTGACCTCTTAATACAGTTCCTCATGCTATGGTGACCTCCAATCATAGGATTATTTTTGTTGCTACTTTGTAATTGTAATTTTGCTACTGTTATGAATCATAATATAGATACCTGATATGCAGGTGGTCTTAGCTGATCCCTGTGAAAAGGTCATTCGATACCCTTCCAGGGGTCACAACCCACACCCCACCGGTTGAAAACCACTGATTTAGGGGCATTTGATTGTATGGCTGTCACAGAATCTAAAGGTAGAAGATGAATGCTTCATGCAGCTGTAGTTCAGTGTTTTAGAGGATCTTGTACACACAAAAAATGTGTGCACATTTACACAAACACACTTGAGAATATTACGAGAAAATTTCATCAGGGCTGAGATATACAGCTCAGTGGCAGACTTCTTGCCTTAGAGTGCTTGAGGTCCTGGATTCAATCCCCAGTACTACAAAACAATAAAAGACCAGGCCTATTTAGATCACTTGTAGTTGCTGTCTGAGCATAGAAATCAATTTTTATAAAACTGAGCAGATCAAGAGTAGAGTTTGATTTTATTGATGTGTCTTCTCTATTCTAAAGATAAATTAAAACCCATGTGGTCTCTTAAGTATTGATATGATTAAACCTGATAGAGTTTTATATCTTTTTAGTTAGGAGTGCCTGTTATTTTTCAGAAATTCCCATTTCTTCCCAAAGTGTACTTTTATATCAACAACAACCAATTGTATAAATTTGTATTTTTATTTTAATTAAGAAATGTTTCAGTAGTATATGTTTGTGAGGTACGGAGTGGTAATTCAATATATATTTACAGTTTATAAACTCTGTGTGTGTGGGCGGGGGGAGAGGGAGAGAGGGAGAGAGGAAGAAGAGGGTGAGGGCTGAGAAGCCAAGGCTGGTACACTAGACAGGCTGGCTAGTGAGTTTAAAGAATTCTGTGCTGTGTCTCTCCCAGCCCACGCTGGGATTACAGGCAGACACTGCTGTCTGTATGTGGCTTCTTATGTGGGTGAGTTGGGATCTCAACTTCCCTCATGCTCATGTGGCAAGGGTTTTACTGCCTGAGCCATTTTTCCAGTTCCTCATGTCTTTAAACATTAAAAATGGATTTAACTAGAGCACTTGCCTAGCAAGCGTAAGGCCCTGGGTTCGGTCCCCAGCTCCGAAAAAAAGGAAAAAAAAATGGATTTAACTCAAAATTTCACATGTTTAAGAGTGTGTGTGTGCGCGCGCGCGCGCGCGCATAATCTTTTAAAAAGAAAATGCTGTTTTGGAGGTGTGTGTGTTCATGTGCCCATGCATTTCCGACATGTGTTTGTGAAACCAGAGGATGAGTCTTGGGCCCTGTTTCATCACTCTCTCTGGGTACTGGGCTGGGCTGGTTCGTTCGTTCTTTCTTTCTTTCTTTCTTTCTTTCTTTCTTTCTTTCTTTCTTTCTTTCTTTCTTTCTTTGATGTTTCAAGACAGGGTTTCTTTGTGTGCTCATCTTGGCTGTCCTGGAACTCACTCTTTAGATTAGACTGACATCAAACTCAGAGGTCTGCCTTTGCCTCCTGAGTGCTGGGCTTAAATGTGTGTGGCACCAACACCACCACCTGGTTGTGTTTGGGCTTTTTAGGTGAGTGTTGAACTCAGGTCCCAGTGTTTGCACAGCAAGCATTCTTAACCCACTGAGCCAGCTCTCCAGCTCCCAGTGTGATTTGTTTAAAAATCTGATCAAGGTAATTAACATTTCTGTCTCCTTACTATTACAGGTGTTATTTGGTGGGGTGGAATGCCTCTCTTCTGTTTGTTAATAAAATATATAATAGGTTAAATGAATTGTAGTAATTCCATTCCACTACCAAACACTTCCCCTTTCTCCGTCCCACCTCCCTCCCTTCCTTATTTTTATTTTATTTTTGACATAGTTACATTTCTCCCTTTTCCGTCTTCCAAACGGTCCCATCTCCTCTTACTGGCTCCTCTTAAACTTCATGGCCTCGTTTTCATTAGTTGATACTGCATGCATATGTCTGTGTGTACACACTTAAGTCTGGCCTGTTCAGTCTGTGTAATGTTACTTGTTTCTTTTCACTTTTGTTGCTGTGCTAGAGACTGAACTCAGGCCTCAAACAAGAAGCACTGTCCCTTTGAGCGGCACTCCAGCCCCAGAATTATTACTTCTGTCTGTCTGGTTTTGGTTTACATATTAGCCAGGCTCCCTTCATCCTCCTCTTCTCTCTTTTCCAGCCTCCAGCAATCACTGTGCTTTGTTTTGATTGTGTGTGTGTGTGTGTGTGTGTGTGTGTGTGTGTGTGTGTGTGTGTGTGTGAGAGAGAGAGAGAGAGAGACATAGACACCTAATGTAATATCCTCTTGTCCACTATTTTAGTGAAAATGATTATAATGTTTTGTTTTTAAAAATATACCATTTTAATTCTTTGAGAATTTAATACATGCATATAGTATATTTTGATCATATTCATTCCTCATTTATCTCTATGACCCCTCCCAGATCCACCCCACCATCCCAACCTCCTCCCAGCTTAGTATCTTTTTTTTTTTTTTTCTATTCTTTTTTTCGGAGCTGGGGATCGAACCCAGGGCCTTGCGCTTGCTAGGCAAGCGCTCTACCACTGAGCCAAATCCCCAACCCCAGTATCTTTTTTTTAAAAAAATATTTTATTTGTTTATTGTATGTGAGTACACTTGTCGCTGTCTTCAGACACACCAGAAGAGGGCATCAGACCCCATTACAGATGGTTGTGAGCCCCCATGTGGTTGCTGGGAATTGAACTCAGGACCTCTGGAAAAGCAGTTGGTGCTCTTAACCGCTGAGCCATCTCTCCAGGCCCCCCCCCCTTTTTTTAATAGGCAGTCTTCTAGTTCAATCTGTGTTGCCCATACACTCCTCCGTGTAGGACTGTCCTGGAGCTTTGGCCCATAGGGCTACACCCTTAAAAGAAATGTATCTCGTCTTGCCCTAGAAGTCATCAACTGTCAATAACTTCTTGGTTTGGAATGGCACTTTCAAGCCTCTCCCTACTTCATGCTGGAATGTTGTAGCTTGATCTTGTGCAGATTTTGTAAAGGGAACCACAGCTCTGTGAGTCCTTAAGTATAGCAGTTCTGTCCTAGCCAAAAGGCAGTTTTGCCCTTGACCTTAGAGACCTCGGGCTCTTAATCTTCCCACTTCTTTCAAGATGGTCCCTGAGCCTTGTGGGGAGCAGGTTTGATGTGGTGGCTAAGCACTGCACAGATTGTTTGCACTTTGACTGACTGTGGGATGGCTGGTTGGCTGGTCTATGAAGTCGGGGCTGTGTATTTCATTTGGGAACCCTCTTACGTCATCCAGATCAGCCCAGGACTCCCGACTGAGCTCTTCTCAGCTCGGCTTCATAGCAGTTGGTTCTTGTTTGTTGTTTGACTGAATTCCGTGCTTTTGTGGTTCTCCTGTCTGTTAATGTATTTGATGGCCATCTAGGTTGATGTTGTGTTTAAGCTCTCTTAGTAATAAACTTAAACTTAAGTGAGTGAGGGTCTCTCTCTGATGTGCTGATACCATTTCCACTGGCTGTAGTTAATCAGTTTCTGTTCCTCTAACAGTAATCACTCATGATGGTTTGTTTGACTTGTGGCCTAGTTGGCCTGTTGCTTTCATTGTGTATGGAGGAAGCATACCATGACCATGAGAATCGCTTGTCTACTACTCCAGCCTGGAAAGGATGGAGCCCCCGTGAGGAGGAGGTGGGTTCCACAGGCCACTCCTCCTCTAGCCCAAAGCCTCTCCCGGGGTGTTTGGAAAGCTTTACAGATACAAAGTATAACAGATAACTACTTAAAAGTGCAGTTTTTAGGGATTTTTGTTTTTTGAGACAAGGTGTTAAGATAGCCCAAGCTGGACTTGAACTCATTCTGTAACTGAGGGTAACTTTGAACTCGTCATTCTTCTGCCCGCACCTCCAGAGTGCTGAAACTACACCACAACACATGGCTTGTTTTTGGATTTTTGAGGTGCCTTCATAGACCTTTCTGTCCTTGAACTCATTCTATAGACTAGGCAGGCCTGGAATTCAGAGACCTGCCTGTCTCTGCCTCCCAAGCGCCACCACCACCCAGCTACCTTTATTGCTCTTGATACTATATTATTACATTCCCGTCCTCACCGGTATTTGTTAGTTTGGGGTTTTTGATAATAAAGCATTTACAGTTGGAGTAGATTTATATTTTCTCTGTTTGATTTCCAGTGATAGGGTTTAAGCCTAGACCCTCTTGTACATAGCTAGTACCGTGCTAGAGGCCTAGCCCAGTTCAACTTTATTTTGAGACAGGGTCTCACTGATTTGCCCAAGCTGTCTTTGCAGTCACTCTGAAGCCTAAGGTACTTTGAAACTCAAGGCAGACATTGAGCTTTCTGCCCTCCCATTTCAGTCTCCAAGTACTTGGGTTACAGCCTGTACACCAGTCAGCTGAGTTCCTTATCGTGTACTTTGTTGCTCGCGTGACAAGGTAACTGATTATTTTGGGTTCATTTGTTATTAAGTGTTTTGAGGTGTTTAATAGTATTCTGGATGTGACTCCTTTGTTGGATAAATAACTGCAGATTTCCCTGTTGTGTCGATTGGTCTCATCACCATGTTGGTGGGTTTCCTTGCTGTGGAAAGCTTCTTAGCCACTACCATCTCACTGCCTTTTGCTTTTGTTACTTGTGTATACTTTAGAAATGTTGGTGACATATACCTGCAGTTCCAGCACTCTGGAGGCAAAGGCATGCAGAACTCTGAATTGGAGGCCAGACTAGTTTTCCTAGTAAGTTCCAGGACAACCAGTGTTATGAGGTTGTCCCCCACCCCACCACACACTCTGTATGTAGCTTGGAGATAGAACATTTGCCAGTATGTCTGAGGCCCTGGGTTTAAGCTGCAGCCCTGAAAAGAATTTGTTTATAGGTAGTAATACTACTGTTGAAATACTTAAATATTAAATGTTGTGTGTAATTTATTGGTTTACTTATTTGTGTGCGTACCTATATGCCCCACACTGTGGCATATGCCTCAGCCTCCTTTTGGAGACCAGACAACAACTTTCAGTTGTTGGTTCTCTCCTGGCATGTGGTTCTGGGGTGTCAAACTCAGACTTGTGCCATTTGGCCAGCTCAGAGGCAGCACTCTTGGTTTTTTGAGAAAGGGTTTCTCTTTGTAGCCCTGGCTAACTTGAATCTCACTTTGTAGACCGGGCTGGTCTCAAACTCAAAGGTCTGTCTGCCCCTGCCTCTGCCTCCAGAGTGCTTGGATTAAAGGCATCCAGGCTAGTCTCAGAGATGCACCACCACTCCTGAGTTTTAGATCAGATTCTGTCAGTGACATGCTCTCTCAGATTTAGTCCCTCCCCTTAGTTTATTCAACTGAAAATTGTTGTACTAGATCTTAGATCACCGCCAGTGTTAACATTTTACATATTCTGTTCTACTGACTCTCAGAGTGATGTACTGAAAGCCTCAGTTGACTGTTCATAGTCTCTTAGTCCTGGGATAAAGCTCAAAGCACTTTTGAATTGCAGTTAATGGGGGACGGAGTGGGATCTGGAATCATGTCTTGCTTTTGGATGTCATGGCTTTGCTGTTGACTCAGCTTTTTGTGTCTATTAGTGCTTGTAGACATATGCAAATTATCTGATTTTTTTTTGTTTATATCTATTCAAGTGAAGTGTACTGAACTGAAATGTGTTTAATTTTTTTAAATTCTTTTTCTTTCTAATCATCAAATATCGCATGCTAAATATACAAAACAGACTTTGGAAAGTTAGAGCGAAGAGCCCACCCTAGGAATAACTATTAATAGTTTTGTAATTTATGTGTGTATGCATACGTACTCTTGTGCCTGTGGAGGCCAGAGTGTCAGATCTCCTGGAGCTGGAGTTGCAGGTGGTTAGAAGCCACCTGATTGGATAATGGGAACTGAATTCGGGTCCCGGAAGAGCAGTGCATGCTGTGACACCAACTCCTTTTACTTTTTTTTTAAACTAAAAAAGAAATGCCATTTTCAGTTCTTTTGATAGTTTCCTTAAAGAAAAAACAACTTTTAAACTTCTTCCTTTGAAATTGATTTTCAGGGAGTAGCAAACCCCTGTGTTGTTTTCAGAAGAACAGAGGACCCATGTACCTCATCCGGGTCCCTGCTGCCGTCATAGCTTACAGCACTGTAGAGCAGTGGTAGAGCAGTGGCGACAGGAAGCCGCCGTCTTACAGTCCTTCTCACCACTGTCCCAGTCCCAGGAAAGGAATGTGGTAGGTGTGGGTGTAGCTGGTCTTCACTGTGGCTTAAACACATGATGTGTTCTTTACTGATCCATGTGAGACCCTGCCTCAGAAAGAAAGAAAAAAGGCGGATGTTGTTAAGATATATTTTATTGGGCTGGAGAGATGGCTCAGTGGTTAAGAGCACGGACTGCTCTTCCAGAGGTCCTGAGTTCAATTCCCAGCAACCACATGGTGGCTCACAACCATCTGTAATGGGATCTGACGCCCTCTTCTGGTGTGTCTGAAGACAGCTGCAGTGTACTTATATATAATAAATAAATCTTTAAAAAAAAGATATACTTTATTATTTTCAGTTGTGTATATGACTATACATATACATACAAGTGTATATGGTGAGTCTGGAGCCAGAGGCTTCCAATTATTTGAAGCTGAAGTTATAGGAATTTGTGAGCTTCCCAGTGTGGGTGCTGGGAATAAGACTTGGGTCCTTTGGAAGAAAAAGTACTCTAAACTACTGAGCCGTATCTCCAGTCCCAAAGCCAAATGTTTGAATAAATGCTCATCTGGGTAGTTATACTAATCACTTCATGTCCAGGGTTAGTGTTTGTGACCAACCACTGACCACCACAGCACAGTTGACAACTACACAAATCCAGAATGTAAGTCATTCTGTAGAATTGTTCAAACTGAACCCTGTCTGACCCCTGCCTGTCCAAATAAGAGATGAATTATTCTGTATTAAAGAAATGTGGTAACTCAATGTACTTCATAGCTCTAACTTCTATCCTGAGATGAAAACAGATAGAAAAGACAATTGGGGTCATAAAATGGCTAGTTTTCTTAAGTATAAAATGGCTAGTTTTTGGGCTGGAGAGATGGCTCAGTGGTTAAGAGCACTGACTGCTCTTCCAGAGGTCCTGAGTTCAAATCCCAGCAACCACATGATGGCTCACCACCATCTGTAATGAGATCTGATGCCCTCTTCTGGTGTGTCTGAAGACAGCTACAGTGTACTTACATATACTAAATAAATCTTTTTTTAAAAAATGGCTAGTTTTCTGAAGTGTTGCAATGGATAGTGTACATCTGTAAGCAGGTGTCTTCCTCTAATCCTATTCAGAATAAGGGTCTTGCTGTGACACAAGCTTGTCTCAAACTCACAATCCCTGACTTCTACATCCCAAGGACTGGTCTAGAGGCATATGCCAGCCACCTTGCCCTGCAGAGGAAGTTGTCATTGGAATATGTGTGCTGAGATGGTTGTATTTATTAAATGGTTTACCCTTATCCCACCTCATCCACTAAATGTATCTAGATACATGTAAAATGCATGTGGAAAAATGTTTGGCTCTTGAATTTGAATTCTTACATGCTAATTTCAAGTAGAACCTGTTGTTTGAATTCAAATGTTTATAGTATGACTCATAACTGTAGCAAAATTATAATTATGAAGTAGCAACAAAAATAATTTTATGGTTGGGGGTCACCGCAGCTGAAGAACTGTATTAAAGGGTTGTAGCTTTAAGAAGGTCGAGAGCCACTGCTTTACACTGGTTCTCAGTCCTGGGTTAGACAAGTTGTGTACACAGGTTACTGAGACAGAATACGCCCTGCTTTCAAAGAATGCAGAAGCGCAGGCATTTGATGAGAAGGGACGAAGACAGCTCTTACATCTCTCAGGGTGTCGCAGGGATACAACGTGAACTTTGCTTTACTTAGCTTTGCACCAGCACCTTATATGGACCCAGTCTAAGAATTCAGAGGTCTAAAGGGCTTGTGTGGAATCAGTGAGATGACTCAGTGGGTAAAGGTGCTTGCCTCTGATACGAGCTTCATCCCAGGACTCCAAAGTTGTCCTGTGTCCTGTGCATGAATGCTGTGACACTTGTGTGCCAGGGGTATGGAAGGGTGCTTGCTGTCTCACTCTCCTGTTCTCTCTCTCTCTCTCTCTCTCTCTCTCTCTCTCTCTCTCTCTGTGTGTGTGTGTGTGTGTGTGTGTGTGTGTGTCTGTCTGTCTGCCTGCCTGTCTTTCTCATACACACACACACACACACAAATAACAAAAATAGATATTACTTTAAATACTGAGCTAGGCTACTAGGAGTGACTTGTAGCATGTGATTTGGACTGGCCTGCAGAGAAGAACTACATTTGTCACAGAAAGTTGTATTAGAACAGCATGTAACTATTGAGTTTAAAAAACAAACAAACAAACAAAAAAGGTTATCCCAACAATGGAAAAAACAGTTCAGTTAGAGAATGGGGAAAAGTCTTTGTCACTTTTTTATTATTACTGTAATAAGACTCATGACCAAAGCAATTTGTAGAAGAAAGGGTTTATTGGCAGTTTACAGTTTCAGGGTGACTCCACGACCACCATTGCTGGGAGCATGGCAGCAGGCAGGTTAGCAGGCGTAGTGCTGGGAACTCAACAGTCTTATCCTCGAGTAGGAAACAGAAAGATAGCTAACTAGGAATGGTGGGCTCTTGGAACCTCAAAGCCCACCCCAGGTGACATACCTCCTCCAAGGCTAGTATTTAAATATGCAAGGCTGTGGGGGCCATTCTCATCAAATCACCACAGTCCCACAGCTAGACAGTGTTTCTCTGTAGACCAGGCTGTCCTGGATCACCTGCCTCTGCCTCCTGAGTGCTGGGACTAAAGGTGTGTACCATGATTTAAGAACCCAGCACAGCTCTTAGACGTCTCTCCAAAGGAGAGAGAAGGATACACTAAAGACCGGTGATTAAAGGGGAGCTCTGCTGATCTTAAGAACAGCACATTTGAAGTTGCTGTTTATTCTAAGCTGTTCTCATTTCATCAAGGAGGTATATAAGAACATCATAGAAAATAAGTTGAACTCAAGCCCAGTGTGGTGGCCTGTCTGTACTAGCACAGTTAGGCAGGGGGTCACAGGTCAGAGGCCACCTTGTCTCAACAACACTTAGAACAAGTTTTAAAAAGAACAGTTTAGTTGTATAAAGTGCTAAATACCTATGGTTCTAGCATTGGAGTGGCTAAGAATCAAGTATTCAAGGCCATCCGTGGTTGTATAGTGGGTTAAAGGAGATCCTGTCTCAAAAACAAATTATATCTGTTTTGAATTGTGTGAATAACTTAGATAACAATGATGTTCACAAAACCCTACCCTCAGTTTAGAATTAAATTATCTTTAAAAAATATACAGACTTCAAGTTAGATTTATTTAACCTTTTTTTTCTTTTTATTTCACAAAGATAGACAGACAGACAGACATAGAGATGTATCATCCCAGAGGTTAGTTCAGATCCTCATCACCTATGTAAAAAGCCACACATGATGGAGGGCACCGTGACCTGAGCATTACACTGTTGGGAAATTGCTCGGGTTTTCTGGCTGACACCTTAGACCGTGGTTAGTGAGAAACTCTCTTAAGGGGGCAAGATGGGAAGGGATAGAGCAGGACATCTCTGCTCATGCAGGTGCATGAACACCCCCCCCCCCAAGCAAATAAATAAATGCATTATAGAAAATACATTGAACTCAAGCCAAACATGGTGGTGCTCGCTAGGAATCCTCAACTTGGAGATCATCTTAGGCTACCTAATAAGGCCTGACTCAAGCAACTGAGGGTGGTAGGAATTGAACTCCTGTTAGGCCAGTGAACTCTTTAGTTAGCAGGATTTAAACTAATCTGATTAAAAAAGGAACAAATTTAAGATAACTGCTGTGCTCAGTATGTCTTAATTGTGTAACCAGAGTACATACAAAAGATAAAGTGGTATGTATTGCATGATATACAGGGAGTCAGCTGCTTTCGTTTTATCTATTATCTGTAACTTAGAGTGAGCTAAGACCCACTGATAGTCAGTCACAGGCTGAAAGCAGGAGTGGACCTTGTGTCTTGATAAGACAGTGTTAACCTTTGCTGCAGGGATTTCTTAGCTGCTCGTGACTTCAGAGTGTACTTTAGTTTTCGTCTCAGATTGAAATGCTTCATTTACACATGCCAGTTAGCACTCAGCCTGGGGATCTTCAAGGATAGAGTCCTTGGAGAGAATACATGAGGCTTGGGTTCAGTCCCCAGCTGTACCAAACAAAATTCCTTTGAGAAAGGGACAGGTACGAGGCTTTATATGAAGTGCTTTTAAATGTGCATCAAGCAGGGCATGGTGTATATGCGTGTGATCACAGCGTTGTGGGGAGCGAAGGTAGGAGGATTACAGTAAGTTCGCATAGGAAGTGCCAAGCTTGTCAGGCTCACGTAGGCTCAATAGCAAAACCAAACCAAAGTGAATCAAGAGTTAACGATGTAATTGAGTTAGTGTTTAGATAACATCTTGGATTCTTTGATATATGTATTCTGTTTATAGAACAGTGACCTATGGTGATGTGGTAATGGCGATAACTTTGTGAGCAACTGTTCACAGGGAGGAGTTGGACATGCTAGTAAGGTGACCAGTGCACCTTGCTGTGTCACCCTGCTTCATAGCACTCACCACCACTTGTGTGAGGGTAAAAGTCCTCTTTAGAGAAGTTTTATATGTGAGAGAAATACAGCTACTAGTGTTATAGGCTGTAACTTTTATAGTTTGAAAATGCTCTTTGAATATGTATAACTTAGGTATACATATACACATACATACATACATACATACATACATACATACATACACACACATATCTGTTGTTGGTTTTTTGTTTTTTTTTTTTTTTCTTTTTTTCTTTTTTTCGGAGCTGGGGACCGAACCACTGAGCTAAATCCCCAACCCCCACATAGCTGTTTTTGGGTTGGGATCACTCACTGAACTTGGGAACTTGGAGCCTACTTATTTGGGTAGGCTGACTGGTCTGTGCACTTAGGGGTGCCCCTGGCTGTCTCCCCAGTGCTGGGATTATAAACATGTTACAATGTTTCCTTTCCCAGCCTCCTACCTAAGTCTTTTTAAGTGCTTCTTATATGGGTGCTGGGAGTTCAATTTGAGTGTTCAGGCCATGCACCAGCTGAGCCAGGCCTGTAGTTGATTGTATATGTGATGGTCTTGCTAACCATGGATTCATTCTTTAGAAACGTTTATGGTTGTAGTTGTTGGTGTTTGTTTGATTGTTTTTGTTTTGTTTTGTTTTTGAGACAGGATCTCACTGTGGCCTGGAACTTGTTATGTAGGTTAGACTAGCCTGGAAGTCACAGAGATCTCCCTGCCTCTGCCTCCCAGGTGCCAGGACTACAGGCGTGTGCCACCATGGCTGGTAGTGTGTACACTACGTACATACATGCTGGGGATGGGTTTTTAGTAGCTCTCCTCCATATGAGCATGCACTCTACCACTGGGCCATGTGCACCTTCGGCCCCTACCGTTGGAACACTTGCTGTTGTCGTCCTTGTTTTCTGGGGTTGGTGTATCTCCTACACAGCACCTCGGGGCTTCTGAAGGAGTGGTCAGGTTATCTGCATGCCTTTTGCTTCTCTTGGCCTGGTTGCATTTGTTAGAGCCTTTGATGTTTCCTAGAGGCATCAAGAATCATCTTTATCCCAGGTATTGGGAGGAAGGCTTTCCTTATGAAATCTGATACCAGATACCAGTAGGTTCTTCAAAGATACCTTTTACCAAGTTCCTTTGTATTTTTAGTTTGGTGGGTTTTTACAGTCAGAAATGATGGGTGAATTTTGTCAAATGCTTTTCTTTATATTTTGATGTGATTTTGTGATTTTGCTCTTTAACTTGTTTGACTTTTTTTTTAAAAGATTTATTTATTTTATGTATATGAGTACACTGTAGCTGCCTTCAGACACACCAGAAGAGGGCATCAGATCCCATTACAGATGGTTGTGAGCCACCATGTAGTTGCTGAGAATTGAACTCAGGACCTCTGGAAGAGCAGCCAGGGCTCTTTTTTTTTTTTTTTTTTTTTTTTTTTTGTTCTTTTTTTCGGAGCTGGGGACCGAACCCAGGGCCTTGTGCTTCTTAGGCAAGCGCTCTACCACTGAGCTAAATCCCCAACCCCCGCAGCCAGGGCTCTTAACCTCTGAGCTATCTCTCCAACCCAAGTTCGCTATTTTTATTTTCAGATACCAAATCAGCTTAGCACTGTTGACATAAATGCCACTTGGTTTTAATTTTTTGTCATTAAATTTGTTTTTGTTTGTTGTAGCTCTGTGCATGAGGGCTAATCAGTTCATGGTATTGTTTTCTTGTTATCTCTTGATTTTGTTTTCAGGACTGAATTCAGAAATATCGGTTCCTTGAAAGGTGTGTAGAGAATTGTATTTATTTGGTTGGTTGATTTTTCAAGACAGAGTTTCTCTATGTAGCCCTGGTTGTCCTGGAACTCCCTCTGACTGGCCTTGAACTTAGATCCCCCTACCTCTACCTCCCAGTGCTGGGATTAAAAGCCACCCCCCACATGGCTTTGGTATTTCTTAAAGTACAGTTGACCAGTGAAGCCCCCTGGGATACTCAATTTCTTTAGATCTGGGTGTTTTGTTTGTGTTTATGCAGGAAGTTGGGATTAGGTCATCAGACAACATGACAGAACCTATTCTCTCTTTCCACATGCGTGTTCCAGGCATCAAACTCAGCCCTGCCCACCTCGTTAGTGCTATCTGTTCTCATCTCTATTACTGCTTATATTGCCTTTTACTGTGAGTTTACTATCCCCCTCTCTCCACCTCTCCACCCCACCTCCACCCTGTCTCCCTCCTTAAATCAGTTGGGGTTTTGTTAGCCATCAGTGAGGTTTATAGATGTTTAACTGGGATGGAGGAGCTGCTCTGGAGGAAAGCAGGGATGTGGTGTAGCTTCTCTGCGAGCCACTCATTGTCCTTAAAACACTCAAGGATGCGATTTTGGAAATTTTGAAGCAGTTATCAAAGGAGGTTGCAAAAAGTGAAAGGAGGTCACAGTATGGTTCCTGAAGGGCTGGACAGGATTCTAATTGATAAGGTAAAAGTCCAGAACATGGGGTGCCTTTGCTGTAAGCAAAGTTAACAGTCTTGTTTGAGATTTTCAGAAATATCTAGGGGAAGGAATGAGGCTCCACCAGGGGTCAGACACATGCAGGCTTTTATGCCTGGTCATTTATGATTTTAACATAAAACATGTACATGTGACCGGAATGTCTCTATGCTGGTGGCTTTTCCCGCAGTTATTAATCATGCTGGGTTCATGCTTCTCAGTCAGACTTCAGAGTGAGGGATTTCTCTTCCCCGTATAATTTTCCCTGTGTTTCTTTCTGTCCTGCCTTATCCCACTCACAGAAATCCACCTGCACCTTCTGAGCTGTGGGATTAAAGTTATGCCCAGCTGATCCTTTTGAAGTTGCCTGTAATTTCTTCCATGCCAAATAGGAGCATGGACCCTGCTTACCAAGTTTCAGCCTGTCCGCTCCCAGGGAGACACGAGAAGGACATAGATTGGAGGGACTTGTCATTTGAAGGGAATCAGCAATGCTTCAAGGGGAACATGGATAAGAAAGTCATGTCAAGAGGGTCACTTACAGCAACCCAAGATGTTTCCCAAATCTTTTAGGGACTTCAACTCAGACCAAACTGGGAGTAGTGGTATTTTCACAGGAAAGGATCTCGGGGTGAGCCCCTTTGAAGCAGAGCTGCGGCTTTTCTGGTTCACTCCATGTCATGTGTCTGTCTGGGCGTATGTGCACATGTTTTAGGTGCTGCTTGAGAGCACCAGATCCCTTAGAGCTGGAGCTGCAGGCAACTGGGAGCCGCCCGATCGGAGTCTCAGGTCCTTTATAAGAGCATTATGTACCCTTAACCACTGAACCCTCTCTCCAGCCTCCACAGTTGGTAATTAAATTTAAAAAGTGACTTTATGTGTATGGACGTTGTGCCTGCACGATGTGTGCTGTGTATCATGTGTGTGCCTGCCCCTGGAAGCTGGAAGAGAATGCTAACCCTAACCCTAACCCTAACCCTAACCACCCTAACCCTAACCCTAACCCTAACCCTAACCCTAACCCCCTAACCCTGACCCCGACCCCGACCCCGACCCTGACCCTGACCCTAATCCTAACCCTCTAACCCTAACCTTAACCCTAACCCTAACCCTAACCTTAACCCTAACCCTAACCCTAACCCTAACCCTCTAACCCTAACCCTAACCCTAACCCTAACCCTCTAACCCTAACCCTAACCCTAACCCCCTAACCCTAACCCTAACCCTAACCCTAACCCTAACCCTAACCCCCTAACCCTAACCCTAACCCCTAACCCTAACCCTAACCCCAACCCCAACCCCAACCCCAACCCTAACCCTAACCCCCTAGCCCTAACCCCCTAACCCTAACCCTAACCCCCTAACCCTGACCCCGACCCCGACCCCGACCCCGACCCCAACCCCAACCCCAACCCCAACCCTAACCCTAACCCTAACCCTAACCCTAACCCCGCACCTAGAATTATAGACAGTTGCGAGCCACCGTCTGAGTGTAACCTGAGGAGCTGCAATTGTCCCTAACTGTGGAACCGTCTCTCCAGTCTCAGAGTTGGACATCGTTATTAGAAGATATGTTCAACGTAGATTTAAAACAAGGTGGCTGAGAGAAAGAAGGGAGGAGGGGCTCAGAAAGAAAGTAGGACATACCTGAGACATAGGTTCTGGCTTCTCTCAGAGAGTTGCCTGATTCTCTCTCTTGTTCCAGATGGGAAAAGACAGGGCCCCACGGTCAGCTGGGCTGTGCCCTGCACTCACTGGGTAGCCCAGACTAGCCCCAAATTCTAGATACCTGTCTAGGTATTTGTCTAACTTGTCCTCTTTGGTGCTGGGTGACAGATGTGTCCCAGCGTGCCTGCTTCCTGTTTAACGTACTTAAATGTCTAATGCAGTTGTTATAATTACATACATTTCCCTTTTCCAAAACACCCAATTCTGTGATCTCTGTTCTGGTCACTGTCTAGTGAACCATTTTCATGGATTTTACTGTCTTGCTCTTGGATTCTAGATCCTTTATATTCTTACATATCTTATAAATATTACTGAAATCACAAGGTGCAGAAGAAAGGTTACCCTAGGGTCATTTTCTTCACTAGCAGCAAAATAACATTTAGGGGCCAAACAGTTCTTTGTTTGCAGAGAGATGATTCCAGTACCCCACAGCTTTCTGCTGTTTTCTTGTTTTGAGACAGGCTCTCTCTATAGGTCTGGCTGGTCTGGAACTTGCTATATAACTGGTCTTGAGCTCATAGGGATCCACTTGCCTCTGTCTCCTGAATGCTGGGATTAAGACCATGTGCCAGCATTGCTCCTGGCAGATTTTTATTTTCTATTTTTTTGAGGGAGGATGTCTTAGGATTATCATTGCTGTGATGAAACACCATGACCAATGCACTGTGGGGAGGAAAGGGTTTATTTGGCTTATACGTCTACTTCATCCCTGAAGGTCAGGACAGGAACTCAAACGGGATAAGAACCTGGAGGCAGGAGCTGATACAGTGGCCAGGGAGGGCTGCTGCTTACTGGCTTGCTCCAATAGCTTGCTCTGCTTGCTTGCTTGCTTTTCTATAGAACCCAGAACCACCAGCTCAGGGATAGTACCACCCACAGTGGACTGGGCTCTCCTCATCACTCACCAATTAAGAAAATGCTCTGCAGGCTTGCCTGCAACCCAGTCTTATGGAGGCATTTCTCAGATGGGGTTGCCTCCTCTCAAATTACTACTCAGTTACTCTCAAATTATCTAACCTGTGTCAAGTTAGATAAAATTAGGCAGCACAGAGCTTCTCACCATGTAGTTTCTCCCAAAGTCTACCTTTCTGTGTGGTTCACTCCGGCCTTGAACTCCCTATCATCTTGATATGGCTTCCAGAGTGCTGAGGTACACCACAGCTGGCAGCATTATAAGATCTTACCAGCATCTCTCCATGCTAGTAACTGCCTCCCCAAGGGGCAGCCATCAAGAATACATACATCTACATGCTGCCAAATATCCCTGGAAAGTGAGGAGAATTAGCCTTAGTTGAGAACTATGGTTTTAGGTTTTATTTTGTCCTACTGGTGTTGTTGTGTGTTCTTCCTAAAGCCTCGTGTATTCTGAGCTGTTGGTGTTCAGCCTGCTTAGGATAGGCTTTTTCTTGTCCGTGTGGGAAGTTAGGAAACCTTTGGATGGTTTCTTTCCCATCTTAACACATGCATGTTCTGATGAGTATTCAAGGGAGACAGACTCTGTGGATCTCTAACCTGTCTCCATCTGAGTGTCTCCGTAGTATTCAGCCCACAGATACAGCCACCTCAGCTCAGCTCAGCTCAGCTCAGCTCAGCTCAGCTCAGCTCAGCTCAGCTCAGCTCAGCTCAGCTCAGCTCAGCTCAGCTCAGCTCAACATGTCTGCCAGGCCTCAGCTTACCTATGTTTCTTAGGACTCTCCTGGCTTAAACTCTTTCAAGGCATTAAGCTAAAGTAATATGAACCCATTCATTTGTTTACTGTCAGGGGTGGGGGTGGCTGATGGTCCAGCATTTTGAATCTTTTTTATATATTTACCATTTGATTATTTCAAATCAGAGAGTAGAATTTGCTCTGCTTTTATATCTTGGGCAGAAGCAGTGGTCCTGCTGCTAATTGATATGAATCAATTATTGTTAAAATGGAAATCACTGTGGAATATTTATTGACTAAAATTCATTTATTAATTTGTATAAAGCCAGCATCTGACATGTTCTTTGTTCAAAGTCTTCTGTTTCCTGGAGTCCCTGTGGTTCAGCATGACTATTAAATGGACCCTAATGCTTACTATCACTTTTAATATTCCTCTTTAATACATGTTCTCACAGTCGGAGCTAAATATTGGTTGCTGTGGCCCTGTAACTATTATGTGGTAGCACACAATTAAAGGACATGCACTAACCTGATGAGGCAGAGCAGTGAAATGTGTCATGCTTTTAGGGCATTCCCACAGCAGGCTCAAAGGCTTGCTTCTGTGTTACAACTCAAATTATCTAGGAGCTAAAGCATGTGCATCAAAGCCAGTTAGCTTGATTGAGGTTGAAAGGACTGGTGAGTTAGTATGTGGGAGAAACGTGAAAGGAGAAAGGATTTTGCTCAGAGTGAAGTGAAACTGGACTGAAGAACAGTACTCCAAGGATGGGAGTGACCTGGAACCCACTGGTGGTAAGCCAATGGCTGAGGGGTAAAGTAGCAGAATAGAGATAACTCGGAGATGATTTATTTGTTGTAGATGAGGCTTGCTACTTAGTAGTTGCTGCTGAGTTTATAACACATCTTATTAGGTATCCAAGTCTGGTATTTGATCAGCATCCAGGGAGGAAAGGAGGATACAGACAGATGTAGCAGGAAAGATGAAACCGTCTAGCACTGATGTAAACGCAAACATGGTAAAACCATAGTTTAATGGGACTTCACATACACCCTCTGTAACTTTGCAGCAGAACACTCCCTATAGATGGGTAGGGTGTTCATTTTCTAAGATTGGGAAAGAAAATGTGGGTTGATAGTGAAATACATTTGAAGGTTTCTAAAAATGAGTACTTTTTTCAGTATCAAGACCAAATCCTTAGTGATAAACATTTTCATCTTTGGGTAAACTTTATCATGTCTAGTCTTATTTCCGGAGTATTTTTGATGGTGTGAGTGAGCTTACTAGTTAAAATGTCTGCTCTTGTTCAGTGATGACAAGTCTTTAGACAAGTCTTCGTGTGGGTAGGGAAGACTGTACCATCATCTGCCGTTTACTTTCCTTAACCTAAAGAGGCCAGGAAGTTTTTCTTACTCCAGAATGTATGCTATAAAGCCACAGTGAACATTAAGTCAGGAGATCAGAGGGTCGTCTGGTTGGGAGGAGAGGAAGATGATGCTGTCCTGGGTGTTGTGGAAAACCTTTGTCCTGGGGGATACTCATTTATACTTACGTTTTGTTTCATGTTTTAAAACAAGCCTTTTTTTCAAACACTATAGTTAAATTAACTTTCACAAAAGAAATGTGTAACTCATATCTATCCAGAACATTTTACTAAAACTGTTTTTTTAAAGCTAGATAGTCACTGTATCATTGTGGATTAAAAACAAACAGACAAACAACCTATCCTGTTTTTAAACATTACTCAGAAGGAAATATAGTGACTTAATTTTAAATCCAGAAAATTGGCTTTAATAGTTGAGAAGTAGACACCTGAGAAGTGTTTTTTTGTTATCTTTTCTTTCTCATGTAGGCCTGTTTCCCATGTGTCTGATACATTTTAAAAATTGAAATAGATCCTGGTTTTACAAAATAAAAAGAATATAAATAGCTGAATAAGATCAAAGCAGAAAAAATCATCAGTACTTTAAAAAACTGTAGTAAGTAGTCTTTCCAACTATAATCTGAGTTTTGCTTCATGTTTAGTGGTTATTGACAGACAATTTCCTTTTAAAACTCTGACCACTAACTCTAAGCAGGGCAGGCATTTTCAGTTCTGCAGTGGGCTTTGAAGAACTAGTAGAAGTGGCAGTGGCCGTGCTTTAATCCCAGCACTCGAGGCAGAGGCAGCCGGGTCTACAGAGCTAGTTCAGGACAGCCGGGGCTGCACAGAGAGACCCTTCTGGAAAACAACAAAACTGTTAGGAACCGAGCTCACAGCCTTTCTTAAACCTTTAGTATGTTAGATAAATCATTTCATAACTAGTAGATTGAATGTTCAAATCTAAAGTTTTCTGGAATTATATATCTATAGTTTGTGTTCTTTTTCTTCCTCAAATGGAGAATTTTTTCTCATATCTTTTATAGATCGCACTTTGTGAGAAATATTAAAGTGCCCTCCCCCCATTATATCCATCATTGTTCTCAGTAGTAACCTTTTGAAGTGATCATGGCAGACATGCTGTGGAAATGCCAGTTTAAAATACCTTTCTGTAAAGTGTTAAAGCTGGGGTTGTAGCTCAGGGTAGATCACTGGTCTAATGTGTGTGAGTCCTGGGTTCAACAACAGCCCTCCGTAACACCAGAACGTTCGTCATCAGCCTCATAAAGTTATTTGAGTGCTAATCTACGGGAACCACTCGTTGCCGATAAGCTTCTGTCCAGTGGGGACAGTAGAGATACTCTACTGGGTTTTATTGTGTGTACTTGGATTGGTCTTTAATGAAGATGTTGAACTACATTCAAGTTTTTGCTTTGTCTTCCTGTTTTCCCTTGACAGGAAGTAGAAGAGGAAATGGCAGGCCCTAGTCAACTCTGCATTCGCCGCTGGACTCCCAGGCATGTGGCCGTGTGGCTGAAGGAGGAGGGGTTTTTTGAGTATGTGGACATCTTATGTAACAAGCACCGTCTGGATGGAGTCACACTGCTCACGCTCACCGAGTATGATCTCCGCTCTCCTCCTCTGGAAATCAAAGTCCTAGGAGACATTAAACGGCTAATGCTCTCAGTCCGAAAACTGCAGAAAACACACATTGATGTTTTGGAAGAGATGGGTTACAACAGTGACAGTCCCATAAGTCCCATGACGCCATTCATCAGTGCCCTTCAGAGTGCAGACTGGCTCTGTAATGGAGAGCCTGCACACAGCTGTGATGGGCCCATCCCTGACCTGAGCTCTGATCAGTACCAATACATGAATGGCAAGAACAAGCACTGTGCCCGAAGACTGGACCCCGAGTACTGGAAGACCGTCCTGAGCTGTGTATATGTCTTTATAGTATTTGGGTTCACCTCTTTCATTATGGTCATTGTTCACGAGCGAGTGCCTGACATGCAGACCTACCCACCACTCCCAGATATATTCTTAGACAGGTAATCTTGTTTCTAAATACTGAGTTCCTAGGCCGTGTCTAGAGTCACAGTGGTAGTAAGTGGGGTGCGCTGTGGTGATAGCTGGACGCGTGTTCCATTTGCCTTGTGTGGTACCATCAGAGGACATGCTTTGCCAAGCTCCATACCTGTCCTCTGGAAACTGCAGTAGGTGGACCACAGGCTCACATTCTGGGTCATGTGTAAGGGTCACCTTAGGAGGATGTTCGTAATAGGCTTAGCTGCCGTTCTTTTTAAAAAACAATTTTATTGTTTTAAATTTAATTTATTTGCAATAGTACAAACTAATTCAGGGGTTGATTCTGTTTTTATTATGTACTGAACAAAACTAAGTATATATTACATAAAAAATAGTTTATGGTTAGGAAAACAAGCAAACAAAAGAAACAGTAAGTCTCGCATCGGTGATCTTTAAAAGTGAGCCGTACGTGCCAGGTTGCTTCCCTTGCTGCTGATTGAGCCCAGGGCTGAGTACAAGCTGAGCTAGGTCTGCGGGAACGTCAGAGAGAGGACTAAGACTGACTGCCGTAGGGACCAGTGCTAGTCAGTACTCAGCCTGCTCACCTCTGACTGCATATTCAATAAGCTATTCTTCCTGTTTAAAAAACAGAGTAATGGATTTTAAAGGAAAATAACTGATGACTAGTAAACAGACGAGAAATACTGGATGAGACATGAGATTGTCTATCTGTACCCTTCAGTGTGTAATTGATTCCACTAAGCTATTAGTGGATGCTAAAATCCACTTGATGGAAACCCCAGAGCAGCAGTGTGTTCACGTGGTTGAAGGGTCAGTTTCCACAGGACTTAATTGCAGAGGGCTCAGTGCGGGACCTGACAAAGACCATCTTTAACCACATGGTCAGATCCACCCTCACAGTCAGCAGACTGAATGTGTGCACTGGATGTAATGTTCAGAGCATCACCTAGATGGTAATTCTGATAATCTTGCCCCTGAGAAAACCTTAACCTAAATCTGATCACAAGGAAATAGACACACAGAAAGGAGCATTGTGTATGATAGCTGATCTAGATTCTCTAGAAATGTCGTAATAAAACCTCAGGGGGACCATGAAGGAAATTAAGGGACAGACATGTTAATTGGATCCTAATCAGGAAAATGTAGTTGCAAAGGACATATTGAGGATAATTAAAAAGTGTGACAGTGGGGACATATTAGCCAATGATACAGAGTCAGTGTTGCAGATCCCAGGGAGCCTGGAGGTTCATCCCTGTCCTCAGAGATACGTGTCCTGAGAGGGAGGTGTATGTGTAACTTACTCTGAGGATCCTAAGTGTGTGAAATGAAGCAATATGGTGAAATAGTAAGTATAATTGGGTGACCTGAGCGAAGAGTAGTAAGAACTTAGTAAGTTGTTCAGAAGGACCAGGATTTTTTTTTTTTTGGGGGGGGGTCATATAATATTGGTGATAGCAAGAGGGAACAGGATTTGGAAACAATGAGGTCATTGCTGTAAGGTCAGTGAAGGATTACAAAGATGGGCTTGGAGCTTGAGCATAGGCTCTGGATTGTTTGCATGAGGCTGTATTATAAGATGGTGCGCTGACTGTAGGCATTAGCTGGGCTTTATTGTGCTTTTGTTCTATTTTTATATATTATGCCTAAATATATAAAATATGGTATAAATACATATGCCATAATTATATATGATGCTTGAAATTGAAGTTATGAAGAGAATTATTAATAATGACAAGGTTTGGTTTATAACCATGAGTGTAGGTTGCTATGGAGGGAAGAGAAATAAAAATAGAAGGGAGGAGAATGCCATTACATACTGTTGAACCAGGAGGAATCATGGGAGAGAGGGAGGAAGAGGCCAGGGAGCAGGGCAGGAGCATCAGTAAGATGGAAATCTGTTTAAATAGAGGTTTTCATTAGATGTAGTAAACTGTAAGTTTACAGGAAGGACTTTCATCATTTTGTATGAATATAAGTTTATATTGAGTAAAGGCTAAAACAGATGTTCTTAAGCAAAATTATTAAATAGTGGATGAGAGACACAAAGGAAGAAGAGTGTTCTCTCTCTCTCTTTCTCTCTCCTTCTCTCTCTCTCTCTCTCTCTGTGTATGTGTGTGTGTGTGTGTGTGTGTGTTGGATGAGTATGTGTGTGTTAGGTGAGTGTGGGTGTTACTTTACTGGAAGATTTAATGTGGGATGAAATAGAGTAAATTGCCTCTGGGGAGCAGTAATTAGGTTTAGTTTTGAGAAGGAAGTAGATTTACTTTCATCCTAAGTTTGCAAAATTATTTTAAGTGTGTGTTTGTGTAATTTTGTGGGTCAGAGTCCCTGGCTGTCTTTGAACTCATTTTTTTTTTCTTAATTTTTTTTTTATGCATTGGTGTTTTGCCCGCATGTGTCTGTGTGAGGGTTCCAGAACTGGAACTAGAATTACAAATGGTTGAGAGCTGCCCTGTGGGTGCTGGGGCTTGAACTCAGGACCTCTGGAAGAGCAGCCAGTGCTCTTAACAAGGATGGGGCCATTTCTTCAGCCCTGTCCTTGAGTTCTTCATGTAGGCCAGGCTGGCCTCGAACTCAGAGATCTCTGCCTCCCAAGTGCTGAGAACAAAGGTATTTGCCACCATGCCTGGTTTGTATATGTTATTTGGAAAGTTTTTATTTTAAGGGTATCATGACACATGCCCTTGGTTCTAGCAAATCAAACATTTGCTGATGCCTAGATAATTCTGTTGACATCCGTATAGTTTTGCTGTTAAGTTGAGAAGGCAAACATAATACGTAAGCTAAATATTTGATACTTGAGTACAGAGAGCAAACTCTGTTTTTTAGAGTTAATGTATTTGATTTTTTTTTATAGTCCTCAATTCTGAGAATACCCCACATAAATTCATAAAATAAAACGGCAAGTTCAGGATCATTTAGAAATTGTTAGAAATCTGTTGTAACCCAGAGCCAAAACTCATGTAACAATTCTTTGTTTTTCTGTCTTTTCAAGGCAAAGCTCCTCTGTGTGTCCTTGGCTGCCCTGGAACTCATTCTGTAGACCTTGCTGGCCTTGAGCTGAGGTCGCCTGCCTCTGCCTCTTGAGTGCTGGAGTTAAAGGTGGTGTGTGCTGCCACCTTTTTTAACAGCAGTTTTTTGCTGCTGTTTGAGGGTTTGTTTGTTTTTTCATTTGTTTGTTTTGTTTTTTTGTTTTTTTGTTTTTGTTTGTTTTGTTTTTCAAAGCAGGGTCTCTCTGTGTAGCCCTGGCTGTCCTGGAACTCGCTCTGTAGAGCCGGCTGGCCTTGAACTCAGATTCACCTACCTGTGCCTTCCAAGTGCTGAGGTGAAAGGCTGTGCCACTGCCATCGGCAGTAGCAGCTTATGAAAATCAGCTACGATCACAAAACTCAACCCCTCCAGTATGATAGCTGGTTGCTTACAGGCTAAGGAATAGCAAGTGCAAAAGCGGGTGATCATGTGTCTGTCTTTCATCTGAGCAGAAGACTTGACGAAGACACAGATTTATAACATACAGTAGTCTTTGAATCTGAGCTGAGGTGCCATGACAGCACTCATTGGTGCTGTATGTAGCAATGGCATGCAGCTGGAAGAACATGTTTGTGTTCAGAACCAAGACTGCAGTAAAGTTGTTCCATGCCCTGTTGGCGAGGTGGGTGCTGCCAGAAACACCTCAGACTCCTCGAATGGGAGATGAGCTGGTTTTTGCTTATTCTCAGTTCAGAGACCTTTTACTGTAAGCCATTGTTTCCTTATTGTTTCTTTCTTGATTGTTCATTTGCAGGCTCCTTACCCATTCAGTCCCATTCAGTCCTATAACGCACAGTTTAAGAAGTTGAGTGCTGGGCTGGAGAGATGACTCAGAGGGCTCAGAGTGTGTACTGCTCTTACAGAGGACCTGTGCCTGCTCCAGGCAGCTTGCAGTTGCTATAACACAAGACTCCAAGGGATCTGAGGCTCTCTTCTGCTTTCCTCAGCCTCCTGTTTCCCTTGCACACAGATCCACAGATACACATAGACATAATTAAAAAGAAAGTCTGCTTTTTATAAAAGCAATTGAATGTGATAGTGTGAGAGAGAAGGGTTGTTGTTTCTTTATAAAGAACTACTATAGGACGTCTGCAACAGCAAGTAGGTTTGAAGCAGGTTTTCTGCCCCCGGGCTTTCCAGGTAGCATCTCCTAAGAGAAGTAATGCTCTGCAGAGCAGTTCTGAGGTTGCTGTTAGGAGTACTGTGTTGGGAAGGTGCATCTGCTTGTGTTCAGTTCCAGAAAGAAGTGTTTTTCTGTTGCAGTGTTCCTAGGATCCCGTGGGCCTTCTCCATGACTGAAGTGTGTGGCATGATCCTGTGCTACATCTGGATCCTGGTCCTCCTCCTTCACAAGCACAGGTACTCACTGATGCCCAGACTGAAGGGCTGCCTGGTTTTCATGTAGGATTGTCAAGCCTGCTCCTTCATTCTGCATTTCCCTGGAAGAGGAGCTTCTGTTCAGTGACAAAGAAAAATTGGGTTTAGTTAAGAAAGATCGTAAGACCAATATATTTAGCAATATTGTGAATGTATTTTATAGGAAAAAGGATAGTCAGCCTTGGTCAGTCAGTCCTTGCTAGTCTACCTCCTCCTAGCCCTCCTTGTCCTCCTCCTTCAGAAATAGCTAGGAATGTCACTGCTGTAGAAAGATGGATGGAAATGCTTCCAAGGACAGTGTTTGGTTATGTGTTTGAATGGAGGAGGGAGAGCCCATTAAACAAGATTGTCTTCTGTGCTCTGCACATCTGAGGTGGCATAGAAGCGCTAAATAGACTGCTTCTTGGCAATTTCACCAAGAAGTAACCCAGGGAAGACATAGGGTTAAAAGGCCCCTTTTATTCATTAATGACATTAAAAAAATAGGAAAGAAAATAAGGTTTAGTAATGAAGAAACACTAAAAACTGTCTTGTGGTTAGCCACTGCCCACTGTTTTTAGAACCCTGAAAAGGAATGAGGTGTCGTCTTGCAACTTAGGGCCTCTCTTCTTACCAGGAAGCTCTGTGACGGCCACATGCATCCTGAGCTACAGTTATTTTAATACGTTGAAGGTGAAAAGGAAGGTTGATGGCTGCTATTTCAGTCCCATTTTGAGGCCATAATGAACCCATTTCTCATTGTGCATTGTGTCCTGTGGGTACTCATATTTTAAAATGAAATAGTTTAAAAGTATGTGTATATCATTGCTTTCTGGGCCGTACAAGACCCTGTAGACTTGACTCTATCCACTCTGGACAATAAAAACAAATTTAATCTTGTAAGAAATTCAGGTATGCTGAGGGCAGATGCTGAACAAAAATCTAGGTTAAAATTTCAGGGAAAATTCATGGGCACAAAAGTTGTGATCAAAGTCTAGATGAAAATGCCAGGCTCCAGAACTTGATAAAAAAAAATTTAAATAAATTTAACCTTTCTAAGAAACTTTGGTAGACTCAGGGAAGCAGAGTGGTGGCCAGGTAAATCCAAGTAGTGGTATTTACTTAAAGAAGATAAATCCAAGTCTGTCTGTCTGTCTGTCTGTCTGTCTCTCTCCATATATATATATGCGCTATATGTCTGTTTGCAGGGTGTCAATTCCCCATAACTTGAGTAGCAGGCAGTTGTGAGCTGCTATGTAGGTGCTTGGAATTGAACCCAGGTCCACTGGAAGAGCAGCTAGTACTTTTAACCTCTCTCTGAGCCATCTCTCCAGCCTCAAAAATATTTTTCAAATGTCATCTTTGTATCATTTTGATTGTGGTCCTCTGAAAGGTTATTGAAACAGATGCAGGTTCCTAAACTCCATCCAGATGTGTACACTAAAGAGTGAAACAATCTTTGTCTTCTGTCCAGTGCTACTTTTGAGGGAAAGTCCCCACACGCTTAGTCTGTTTAGATTTAGGGCATTTAAAGAAATAATGGCATAAATGATGTCACAGTTTGTGACAACTCAAAGTTTCCTTTTTATATATACTTAACATAAACTAGTATCTTAAGAGCTCAGTATTTCATAGCTTCAGTTTAAGTTAGGAACAACTTAGGATGACTGTCATATAGCCACTCTGGTAGTAAGACTAACTTTACCCCACTATAAACAGTTTAAGGGTCTAGCAAGATGACTCACTGGTAAAAAAAAATGCTTGATACTCTTTCTAGCACCAGAGTTAAATTCCTAGTACCCATGCTGATTCGCTCAGACCCTGCA
This sequence comes from Rattus norvegicus, assembly GCF_021556685.1. Lineage (NCBI taxonomy): Eukaryota > Metazoa > Chordata > Mammalia > Rodentia > Muridae > Rattus > Rattus norvegicus. The sequence continues at coordinate 2,530,131 of NC_141548.1, read as the reverse complement.
CCTCTGGCCCCAAGGTACCTGCATTTCCATGCACATTCCCACAGGCCAACACACAGACCTACACATTGTAATTAAAACAATAAAAGTAAATCTTAATTTTTTTTTTTTTGAGCAAAGCCAGTGGTGCTGATGGCTCACACCTTTAATCCCAGTGCTCAGGAGGTTGAGGTGGGTGGCTCTCTGAGTTCAAAGCCAGCCTGGGGGCTGGGGATTTAGCTCAGCTCAGTGGTAGAGCGCTTGCCTAGCAAGCACAAGGCCCTGGGTTCGGTCCCCAGCTCTGAAAAAAAGAAAAAAAAAAAAAAAAAAAAGCCAGCCTGGTCAACAGAGTAAGTTCCAGGCAGCCAGAGTTATACAGAAGAACTCTATTAAAAAAAAAAAAAGAAGAAAGAAAGAAAAGAAATCCGGCGAAGACTCAGAAGCCCTGGGTGGACCATCTTTGTGTCCCCCAGCAAGTACTGAGTCCTGTGTGTTTAGTTACAGTAGCTCTGACACTGAGCTTCCGAGTATTACTTCTGTCTTGAGAAACTCCACTTTCCTATGGCTATATTTTACTGCTGAAAGGCTGCTCTTGGAGATCTGCACTACCTGCACTTGGATTATAGTTTTAATTACTTAATATTAAATTCAGATCTTAGTTATATCTCATTTCGGGTGCTCAAGAGCCACCTTGTCTCTAGCTGGCTACGTGGTACATAGAAAATCCCCATCACTATAGAATTCTGTTGGATGAGGACAGTTTAGATGTTTTCTAAGAGTCCTCTCCTCCGAGATAGAATAAAATAGGGTACATTTATAATAAACCTGTTACTCTGAGTACAAGCTTAGTAATAAACACACACACACACACACACACACACACACACACACACACACACACACACACACACATCCCAGTGCTTTGTGGGGTGTAATGTAAATGTGGTGACCTTTCTCCCTGTAGGTTAACAGGCTATGTTTAGTAATAGCTTTTGAGCAAACAGCCGCAGTCTAGATTTTAGAATGCCATCTGAATGTCCCTCTGTCCTTCTGTTACAGTCACAGCCCTGGCCCGAGGCAGATGCTGTCACACTCGTCTCTATGGTTTTCCCTTTAATAAGACCTTTAATAAGGTTTTCCCTTCTCTCTCTAGACAAGCACTTGATGCCTCAGTTTGGATTGTCGCTGATTTCTGCTCTGGTCACTCTGTTCACAGGTCAATCCTTCTGCGAAGGCTCTGTAGTCTGATGGGCACTGTATTCTTGCTTCGCTGCTTTACCATGTTTGTGACCTCCCTCTCCGTGCCAGGACAGCACCTGCAGTGTACTGGAAAGGTAGCCTGCTACCTTCTCTATGTTCTCTCTTGTTCTTGTTGGATTAATGACACAATGTGTTTGGGAGGGCAAAGATCCTCCTTTTTATGTTAAAATGTGCTTTTTTTTGTATCTGGTAGTAAACTTGTAGAAAGAATTTGGTTAAGTAACTATAAGCTGGATTCATCTGTGGGTATGAGTTCTAGGCTGTGGGACTATGGGAGCCATTGTTTTGACTGCCTTTTTCCCTTTCCTACCATACACAGCATCTTTATTTAACAGTGTGTTTTTAGCATGTATTGTATAGTCTAGTGGGTGTCCTTATCACACCCTTACGTGCGATCACATCGTTCTCCATACACTCAGCATCTTTAGCTCTTCACGGATGCTGTGGCCACTTCGTGGCTTTCATCCTTCCTTTTCCTTAAACACTTTCCAGTCCAAATGAGTTCAGTGCTCTATAAACCTTTCACACAGCTCTATAATCCTTCCCTTTGGTTTGGTGTGTGCTTTATGCATTTTGTTTTGTTGCATTGTACATATATCCTTTCTTTTTTTTTTTTAAAGATTTATTTATTCATTTATTATATATAAGTACACTGTAGCTGTCTTCAGACACACCAGAAGAGGGCATCGGATCTCCTTACAGATGGTTGTGAGCCACCATGTGGTTGCTGGGAATTGAACTCAGGACCTCTGAAAGAGCAGTCGGGTGCTCTTAACCGCTGAGCCATCTCTCCAGCCCCATATATCCTTTCTGCTGGTTAAAGAGACATGGCAAATTATGCTGATAGGGAACAAAAGAGAGGGTTGTCAAGTTTGTTGTTTTTACTTTAAGATCTAGGGTAAGATCTGCTTTTTAAATTTAAGCTCAGTGGTGGAGTGCTTACCTGATGGATGTGCAGGGGCTACTGAGATTTGGTCCCCAGCACCCACCCTCACCCCACTACTTAAGAACAAATCTATAAAATAATTTTAAAAGTTGAGGCTCTCGGCTGGATGTAATACCACACCTTTAGTTCCCGCATTTGGGAAGGCAGAGGCAGAGGCTGGTGAATCTATGTGAATTTGAGGCCAACCTGATCTACATACTGAGTTCTAGGACAACCAGGGCTATGTAGAAAGACCCAGTCTAAAAGAAACAGAAACAAAAGTTGAAGATCTCTCCTGTCCTTGGTAGACAAAACTGTTGCAAATGGTTAGATTTGAGAAAGAAAAAAACTAACCCACTTAAACAGGCAGAGGGCTTGATGGCTGCATTAACACCTTTGGTGAACAAACTTAGGTGCTGTGACTTTTGCCTGTCACAGTAGAAATGGCTGACGTGCCAGTTAGGGAAGGAAGATGAGCACCCGGAGGAGGTGAATGAAGAGCTACAAACACTGCCCTTGAGCGGAGGGGAGCACAGCTTTCCAGGTACTCAGGCCCCGGGGCCTGAGCAGTGAGGAGAAGGCCCACACAAGTTCAGACTGACTGAAAGGAAATCTTTGTAAGGTTAGAAACTATTGGGGCATTTGTGGTTTTCCATATAGGAAAGCTGGTGTTTTGTTTGGTTTTGAAAGGCAGAGTTTCTCTGTGTACTCCTGGCTGTCATGGAACTCTCTCTGTAGACCACACTGGCCTTGAACTCAGAGATCCTCCTGCCTCTGTATTTCAAATGCTAGGACCAAAGGCATGCACCACCATCACTTGGCAGAAAAACATTTTTTTAATTATGGACTTGAACAAGTTTCTTGTAAGAGCTCAAATTAGATATAAATGTATGTTAAAAAGCAAAAACTCACATAGAGCCCCTTTTCATCCCATCCTACAAGTAAAACTAACAGTTGTGTCCAGTTGCACAGGTCTGGTTTGAAGTTTCTTCTTTTTCTCCTTCCTGCTTCCTGCCCTTCCTTTCTTGGAGGCAGACTCCATGCAGCTCTAGGTGGCCTGGAACTCACTATGTAGATCAGGCTGATCTGGAACTCAGAAATCTTCTTGCCTCTGCCTCACAACTGCTAGGATTAAAGATGTTAGGTAACACGCTCACACAAACCATATTTAAGTAGAATTTTTATTTACTTCATAAATTGACTTTGATGGACACCTTTCGAATGGTGGGTGAATTTCGGAAGTCGTTCTATAACTGACATTTAAGGTATTGGCATGTTACTTACTTTTTTCTCTTTTGTATATGTGTGAGGCCTGATGTAGATCTGTGTGTGTGTGTGTGTGTGTGTGTGTGTGTGTGTGTGTGTGTGTGTGTGTGTGTGTAGGCAGGGTCTCTGGCTGAACCTGGAGCTACTAGTTCTGGTAGCACGGTGCCTAGCTGCTCTGGGGGTTTCTTGGCTCTTCCTCCTGTGGGCCATCATACCGGGCCAGCTTCTTCCGTCTTTTTGGCATGGGTTCTAGGGCTCTGAATTTAAGACATGTTTGCTTGAAAACACTGCACCCATCTCCCAGCCTTATTAATTACTTTTTTGCAATGAGTATACAATTATTGTTATCTGTTTTAAAAGCTCATCATTAATAGCTGTGGGCTAGTCCATTGTAAACTTCCCCACCCCACCCCTACCCCCAGATTGCCGATGGTGAAAAATTTGGGTGTTTCCAGGGTATTTTAGACAGTGCCAGAGTAAACATCCTTAGACAGTAGAGGTTTTCTGCTTGTATCTTGTGGAGGGACCTTGAGCCCAAGGCCTTGCACGTGCTAGGCCAGCACTGTTTACCTCTAGTTTTTGGAGATAGAACTGTATTATTAAGGACAGGCACATTGGAAACTGTGATACGTAGTCCTACAATGCTTAGTTGACAAAAGCTAGTTTTCAGGTGTTTGGACAAAGGTACACGTTGTAACCTTGTACTTTCTAAGTAGCTTGTTCTTTCTGAAGGACAGTAATGAAGATCAGCCACATTTGCTTTTCAAGGTCTCCAGACATCACCCAGAAATGTCTGGCCAAAACATTTTAAATTTATATGTGTACTCACATGCAAGTGTGGGCTGGGCGTACACATGCCAAAGCAAGAATGTGTGGTTCAGAAGACAGCTCTTGAGAGCCAGTCCTCTCTCCTCCCATTTTGTGAAACCAGGGCTTGAGCCCCAGTCATCAGTCCTGCTCACGAGTGTCTTTGCCCACTGAACCATCTTGCGAGATCACGCATGCATTTCCTTAGCAAAGCAATAATGTAAAACAGTCACCAGGAGCTGGGCATGGCACTCATGCCTACAGTCCCAGCACAGGAGGCTGTGGCAAGAGATTGGCAAGTTTGAGGACAGCCAGACCGCGGGGTGAGGCCCTGCGCAGCCTGAGATAGAAGACACATTACCAGAGTGGCATTCCTTCCCTACTTCACTTGACTTTGTGCAGACAGATCTGTAAGCTTCTCTAAACATTCCCGGGTACTGGTCTCTGTAACTGCCCTTTAAGCAATTCAGAAAATCGACTTTGTTTTAGCAATTACATTAACAAAAAAAATGACTGAAATCTCGTTTAGTTGCAGTAATAACCTGCATGAACATCCCTTTAAAGTAGACTGTAGGGCACCACCACCAAGGTGCCACCATGTTATGGACCCAGGTTTTTAGCTGTGTTCATAGCTCTCTTTGTCTTCAAAACAATTATTTCTTTGATTTATAGCCTTAAACGATTATCAGAAGTTGGGTTTTGTTGTTGTTATGTTTTTGCTTTTTGCTTTGTCGAGACAGACTTCCTCTGTCTACCCATGACTGTTCTGAAACTTTGGTTTTTAGATTAGACTGGCCTTGAGGGCCTCCTGCCTCTGCCTCCTGAGTGCTGGGATTAAAACTGTGCACTGTTATGCCTGGTTTAAGTTTTAAAGATTAATCTTTAAAACTGCATGGATGTGTCTTTCTGGACATGGACGTGTGTGTGGTGCCCACAGAGACCAGAGTGTGCTGGATTCCTTGGAGCTAGAGTCAGACTCCGTTGTGAACCATCCTTCATGAGTGCTAGGAACTGACTGGGTTCTTTGGAAGGGCAGTGTATATTCTGAACCTCAGAGCCACCTCTCCAGCCCAGTACCAGCTCTCCCCAGTCCCAACAGGCTAAGCTGAGCCACTCACCCAGTGTGCCAGTTAAAGAGATAGAGTGCCGCAAGACACAGTCAGTCATTGCAGCCACTTTGGGAGGAAGACCAGACACCAGCATCTGGTGACAGCCCTCCCCCAACAGCAGTCTTGGTGTACTGATAGGAACTTAGGCTTAACTAGAGAAAATTTTGAGGTAATCATAAGAAGTACACATAGTAAAGCTGCCTGGGTGTTCTGGTTGGTGATTACTTCAGTCCCTGTCATTGCTTGAGGAGATAAGCCAGTTCCCATGACGGGATTGCTCTTACTGGAGAGTGATCTCATGATAGGGTCGCCTGCCCACGAGGCTGCAGCCTGATTGCACATTTAGGACTGTAGGTTTGGAAGGGAACTGGAACAGCTGACAGTAGGCACCTTAGTCTTCATCCTTGTCTTTCCTCGTCCCTTCGTTTCAGCCGTGAAGAAAGATGAAATAGGTTGAGTAGAGGCCATGATGATATGCCTTTGAGCAGTCACCCACCCTGAGACAGATGCTCAGAGGAGGCACAGACGCCAGGCTTTCATTCCGCTTTGGGCCTCCTTGCAGCAGCTAAGGAGTCCTTGACTCTCACCAAGAATGCTCGGGCTGTTGTAGAGCGACTGCATGATCCAGAGCTGTGTGCTGAAGCGTGTCACAGCGTCCGTAGTGCGGCGGCGTGTGATGGAAGGTGAAGATGACTGAAGGAGGAGGAGGGCTGCACTTCATCCTTAGCAGCGTGCCGCTTGGTTCACTTTCTCGTCTACACTGCTCAGGATTATTCGAGTTATTGCCGGCTGGTTAATGAAAGACAATAGCTAATGCTTCTTGGTCTTTTTTATGTATGGCTCTAATCTCCTGAAACTGTTTCTGTACATGGTTTGAAGTGAGGTAAAAACATTTTCCCAATAGTATGTTAACCAATTAGGAGATTCAAACTAACCTATAAACAAGCTATAGTTGTTTTTCCCCCCTGAAAGTTTGGCAATTTCAGTATCGATAGATTAACCAAAGAGAGGGCATATATGTTTAATAATAATTCTGCCAACATGTTGGCATAAACTTCATGTCTTTCCTTATGGAAAGGAACCAGCAACATGGCGCTTTTGGAGTGTGGAGTGGTAATACAAACCTTGGCAAGCTAAGCAAAGGAACTGCTTGTCATTAGTGACAGTCTTACTGTCCTGACAAGACTCCCCAGGTAGCAGCGTGTGGACACCTGTGCCAGCCCTGTCTGAGCGTCAGACCTTCGATCTCTGCTTCCTGCAAAAGCTCTTTCTAGGCACATCTGGAGAGCTCCACACTTTTGTGTTTGCATCTGTTGCTTAGTTGACTAATAAAGATAGATACTTCTTTTTATTCAAGGAGAGGTTTTTAAACCTATTACCTAGTGCAGTTTTATGAGCAACTGGATCCGAAGATCTGAAGGGAACATATTTGAGGTAGAACATTTTACTTTCCTGTGAAGCTTGTTATATGGATAAGAATTTCCTGATAAACCTCAGGTGGTAAAGAGGTTTATCAGTACGACCACTTATGAGAAGGCTGGACCATGTGCAAAGAACCTTATCTTGTGCTACAAGAACAAATTAGATGTTACTCTCCGGTGTGGACAGCTCTCTTTCTGTCTCCAGTGGCTTTTTTTTTTTTAATTAATTAGTTAATGTATGGATATTTCCATCCATTCTGCCCTGAATGCTGCTAGCTGTTTTAAAGTGTAATGTAGCCTACATTATTATAGCAGTCATAGAAAGTAGAGCGTTAGAGCCAGATGTCAATCCTCACAGTGAGTCCAACCAGAGGCGTCTCACTGTGATAAATTATTGCCTTAAAATCATGGCTCCAAGGCAGAACCAAGAACAGGTCTCTTTTCAGAACTCAGCAGTGCAAAGCTGACTCGCATTCACATCTAGACAGTTTCTACTCATGCTTCTCTGCCTCAGTTCTGCTTCTGGAAGGACGTATGAGAGGTACAGAATGGGAAACGATGAAAAGATGTATGTTACTGAGTGGTAATTATCTGGGACTAGCATTACTTGTTTGTTCCTGTCCATAATTAAAATATTACCCAGCCTAGTAGTGGTGCACACACCTTTAGTCCCAGAACTCAGAGGCAGAGGCAGACAGATCTCTTGAGTTTGGTGTACAGAGCAAGTTCCAGGACAGCCAGAGCTACACAGAGAAACCCTGTCTCAAAATATCTCTCCTCCTTAAACCCCACCACACACACACACACACACACACACACACACACACACACACACACACACACACACACACAATGTTCTGGTGTGATCTGTAACCCTTCTGTCTTTCTCTTACACTATGCTACCTGAGATGTGTGGGCCTCGGAGGCTGCTGGAGCTTCAGTTGCCATGGTGGAGTTATAGGGAGAAGGCAGATGGGGTGGGAGGAAAGAGCTCCTCTGCCAGTTTGTAGCTGTCCTGTAGGTCTTTCACATTCTTACTTACAGTTTATTGTGCAGAGCATAGCTCCCTGTAGCTGTAGGGATAGGAGCTGTTGAGTTCATTGAAGACAGGGAGAATAGTTGTTAAATGACAGCCTGGACGGTTCAGCATGGTTTATTTCCTTGCTGCTGCTGCTTTTTTATTTATATATTTTTCCTTTTTTAAAAAAGAAATTTAGAGCTTATTAAAATATTTTAATAGAGATAAATATGGACATTATGGAAGAAAAGTAAGTAAATAAAATAAAATTTGAGTATTGGGATCTAGAAATTGCCACACAAACCACTCAGTCACAGATCTCAGTCAAATGGGGCTAGTTTATTGAACACACACCCTAAGACTGGTCATTAGGGACATAGTCCAGGGACATAGTCAAGACTCTGGAGCTGAACTGTGACACCCAGCAAGAACCCTATAGATCTTTTAAGCCTGAGATCTGGAAACATCTGTGCCAAGTTATTCTGCCAGTCAGGATTTAGGGAAAGGGGATTTCTTTAGGAACATGTTTTTGTTGTACATTTCTTCTGTCCTCATTGGTTGGGGTGTTCCATTGTGGCAGGGGACTTACCTTGTCTAACATTCATTCAACCTCTACTCAAAATGGAAGTTTTATTCCAAATGGCGTCTTACATCTGTTGGTGTCTTTCCAGGTTAGCTTATAAAGGCATGAAACCATAAAATCTCATACACAGGTGTTGGCAGTGCTGCTGGCTTGCTGTTCAGTCCCAAGCTCATTGTGACTAAGCAAACAAAGAAGCGAACCGACTTCCACTGTGATTAGTTCCCAAGAGCATCAAAGCACAGACAGGACAGAATATGCAGTCCGTTCAGGGCTGAGGAAGGTTCCTTTTCCATTAGTAACAGCACAGAATGGCTGGCCTTGGACTCCTGATCCTCCTGCATCTGAGTCTGAAGGGCTGGGATTTTGAACATTCCTGGCAGTGACCTTTTCACCTTTTGCTTTTGTTAATTTCTTGGGATGAGGTCTCTCTGTGCAGCCCTGGTTGTCCTGGAATTGGATGTGTAGACCAGACTGGCCTCAGGCTCACAGAGACGGATATACTGGCCTTTGCCTCTGAAGTGTTGGTGTTTGAAGACACCCCCATGCCTGCCTTGACCTTTTTACTTTAAAGGAACTGTAAAAGAGTTTGAATTACAATGATTTCATTTAATTAGCATTTCGAAGTGCAGCCCGGCTTTGATTAGCGGAGTTAGACTCTGTTTGCCTTTACCTGGTGCTCTTATTTCTGAGTCACTCCTCATGAGTTACCTGAGGTGGAGTGGTGAAGCCTGAGCCTCACTGAGCATTGCAAGAGCTAACTCACAGCCCTCTTTGTAGGTGTATGGAAGTGTGTGGGAGAAACTGCATCGGGCGTTTGCCATTTGGAGTGGCTTCGGCATGACTCTGACGGGCGTGCACACTTGTGGGGATTACATGTTCAGTGGCCACACCGTTGTCCTAACCATGCTGAATTTCTTTGTCACAGAATGTAAGTATGTCCTCAATGCTCCTGTGCATGTTAGGCAGCTTGTTGCAGAGGAGGAACTAACTGGGGATGGGGAGAATGTAAAGTCCCAGAAAGAAGAGGCAATTGGGGGGATGTAACTTAGTCGCGGGAGTGCTTGCTGACATGCGTGAAGCCCCAGCTTTTATCCCCAGTGCCCCGTAAAGCCAGGTGTGATGGCAAATACCTGTAAATCCTAGTTCAGGTTCATCCTGAGCTACATAGCCAGGTCAGGGCAGCCTGGGCTACGTGAGACCCAGTGGTGGGGCATAGGTTAGAGGAGCAGAAGCTTATAGCCTACCCTGAGAAGCATGTGGCTAAGAAGCATGGGAGGAAATGTGTCATTAAATGGTCCTTCTGTCCTCCTTTTCTAGATACGCCAAGAAGCTGGAATTTCTTGCACACTCTCTCGTGGGTTCTCAACCTCTTTGGAATCTTCTTCATCTTGGCTGCCCATGAACATTATTCCATTGACGTGTTTATTGCCTTTTATATCACAACAAGACTCTTTTTGTACTACCACACTCTGGCTAATACCAGAGCGTATCACCAGAGCAGGAGAGCGAGAATTTGGTTCCCTATGTTTTCTTTCTTTGAATGCAATGTTAATGGCACAGTACCTAATGAATATTGTTGGCCATTTTCTAAACCAGCAATAATGAAAAGACTAATTGGATGAAGACTCTCTCTCTGTAATGAGTTTGTTGTTAAATATACAGTAGTTATGGAATGAAAACGAATACCGTTGCTTTGTCCCCAGGTTCCTGGATATGTTGCATTTTGGCTTCTGTGTTGACAGGCTTCCCGTTGTGAGTAAGGCTGTGACCGTGAAACTCGAGAAAGAGAACACAAGACTCCGTCTCTAGCTGTTTGAATGGAGAGGCCAAGGAGAGAGTTTCTGCCCCTCACTGTAGGAAGACCCAGTGTGTGGGTTATGTCAGGCCATTACCTGTGCATGTTGAGTATTTGCTTACTGAACTCAAGCACATCAGCTTGGGCTGGTTGAAGAATTTTTACTGATTTCCAATAGGACTCAAGTCAAGAAGTATTTTTTGAAGCTGGTGTTCCTTACCTAGTGAGCTGTTCTCACATGTTCATTGAACTAATCTGTCTGTCTGCAAAGTGAGTGTCCTACTGGTAAATAGGTTTTACCTTTTGAGCCATTTTAAAGAAAAACACATTGAACATAGCAGTTTTTGTGAAACAAGAGAATGCAAGGGGCAGTGTGGGAGGTGACAGGCTGATCAGGGGTCGCTGGCCTTCCCACTAATGCAGGTATGGGGGTCAGCATTTAGAACAGGTGCAGCCTCAGTTGCCGTCCCTGATCTGTTTGGAAGTCTCAGTGTGAACACAGAAAGGATTCATGAGGGGAAATGGCTGTGTTCCTAATAGTAAAGTGGTGTCATTTTAGTGCTGTAAGTATCTGGAATAAATACTGTTGTGTTAGTTAGGCAGATGACAGCCCAGTATAATGCTTTTTTAATAATGTGACTTAAGTGAAACAAATGAGTGTTTTACCAGATTTTAAAGTTCTTACGTCAGTGAGTGAGTAAGTGTGCATGCAAAGAATTCTTTTCTTCTGGGGAAAAAAAAACAAAAACAAAACAAAAAAAAGAACAAGTTGTAGGCGTACTGTTCATTAACTCTGGGGGATTCCTCTTTCTGCTTTCCCTCAAAGTTCTCATTCTCACCATCGAAGTAAACCGTCTAAGACACACTTAGACAGAAGAAAAGCTTCATACTTTTTATTTTAAAAAATAACTGTATGCATACATTCTTTCTATAGTCTTAACTTGGCAGTTAGAACTAATGCTTTAGCTGCTGTTTACATTAGAAAACTACCCTCCGTGACTACTGTCACTTCTCCAGTACCACGTGTCACTTTATTTTTTATTGGTTGTACATAACAGTTTAACCTTAGCCTGATGGTAGGATTGGAATACTGATTGTATAGTTTTTACGTTCCATTAAGACAAGGACTCTGGAGCTGCAGGCACACTGCAGTCACAAGTTTATTCCTTCTCTGTCTGGGTGACATGTTCGTTTTCACAGTTGGAGTCCTAGTCCCACCCCCTCGGAAGCCACTGAGTGGATTAGGCAGGAAGGGGATGTTAGACAGACAGGTGTGGGCCTGTGCTGAGGGAGCCTGCTGGGAGTGTGGAGGTATGCTGGGGCACCCCTCATTTCTCACCCAAAGCCACTCAAGCTCAATCATGTTTTTAAATTTCATACTTCAAAATATGTGCAGTATTTTAAATTATTGATTCTGTTACAAGCCAGGATCAAAAATGCCAATATCTCATCTAAAGAAACTGCATAATCATGGAGCAGAGGTCGCCATGCTCCTTTGAGTAGTTCGTCAGGAATATTACTGCCACCCCGTCTTATTACCTGACACCCCCACATAGCAGGATCCAGTTTACCTGGGGGGATGGAGACAGGTAGTGTTGGCTTTTGGGAAAATGTTCCAAAAACATGTGTCTACATTAATTTTAAACTGCTAGCTATATCAATGGTAAATATCTTAATGATAAACATCAGGCCTCTCTGTCACAGAGAGAGCAGTAGGTGCAGCCAGCTTTGCCCTTGCAGGGCTGTAAGTGGGGCTCCCGGCCACAGCTGCAGCACAGATTGACGGTTCTGAGGGTGAAGGGAAGCTGGGTCTGTAACCTAGTATCTCTGACAAGACAGTGTTTACATGAGCTAATCCTCTTCAAGACTCAGAGCTGAGACAAAGTCATTTTTCTTTCAGTTTTTGTTGTCACACCTTTTTTTATTTTATTGTATTAAAACCTAGCCATAATGAAGATAGAATTTCTGTTTACATTTTGGGCATGATGTGGCTGCATGCAGAGGCTTCATGCTTTTGAACCCTGTATTTGATTGTGCTGCATGGGAGGCTTTTATTCTTGACAGCTTAGTACAGAAGCAGGAGAAGGTTTGAGTTCTTGGGGATGCAAAGGACGGATGGCCTATATTCTAAAGACAGTGTCATCGCCCTTCCTGTGTGCTGACCCAGGGCTGTGTGTGTGCTAGGCGAGTGCTGTTGAAAGGTAGACACGCTGGTGGAGAGAAACAAGCTGCTCTCATCACCACACACTTCTGCAGAGCCTTTGTGCTGCAGCTCCCCGTGAGGCTGTCCTCCAGTTCTCTCCAGCCAGAATTGCTGTGGCAACAATATTTTTATAAAGCAGTGGGCTTCATCTTAGGACCAGTCAATTAATAAGCGTGGCCGTAGCTGAGAAGAGCCACTTCCAAGAGCGCACCAGACACAGTGAGTGGTGATCAGCCCCCTTCTGCCTGCCTGTATGATTGAGAATCCCAAAACTCTGTAATTCATAAATGGGGAACAGAGGCACCGATCCTTCTATAGCAGAGAGGAAGTGGGCTTTAGGAACATTTGTGCAAAAGGTTTTTTGGGGGGTTGGGGGAGGTTCGTTGTTCATTTGTTTGTTTGTTTTTGTTTTGCTTTTTGGAGACAGGGTTTCTGGAACTCAGGGTTCCACCTGTCTTTCCCTTCCATGCTGGGATTAAAGGTATACACCATATGCACCTTTTTGTAAAACTTAATTCATATAAATTTAGATTCATGACAAACGTGTTCTCTTTATATTCAGTGAAAAGCAGTCTTGTCATTGAAAGATTCTAGATCCAGCGTGCTTAACAATGTTTACAATATTCTTGACTTAAACTCTCTGATTTAGTATATGTAATTGTTTGTGGGTGAAATCCCATGGCAGAAAGCAGATAGTAGAGTCACCTGTCAGCCCTCTCAGCTCTCAGACTGGAAGACAAGAAAGATCTTAGAAGAGTTCATTTGCTTTCCTTCATACAGTGTGAAAGCCACCAAAGCATGTCAGGGGTTTTGTTTGGTTGGTTTGGGAGTTTTTGTTGTTGTTGTTGTTACTGTTTTGTTTTTGTTGTTTTGAGTATTTTGTTTTTGAGACAGGGTTTCTCAGTATAGCCCTGGCTGTCCTGGAGCGCACAGCATGTGGGTTTTAATGGCAACTTTACACGACCGTCTGTGTCTATTACCAGTGAGCGCATCCCCAGCCACCCCACACCTGTGCAGCTGAGGAGGAAAGTCCCATCAATGATGCTTCGAGCAACCAAGGGGAAGAGAAGGGCTTTTGTTTGTCTCTTCTTCTTATGAATAGCTTTTAATGACTAACATTATTGTAAAAGCAGGTGTTGGCTTGCTGGTAAATTCAGTGGCACTAATTTCACATGACTAATATGATGAATTACTGTATCAAGATCAGTACAGATGTCTATGAAGTCTAAGCTATTTCTCCGGCTACACTAAGTTGAGGATACATTGTACTCTGTGTTAATCAAAGGACTCTTTGTTCTGTGTGTTCCCTGTGTCTGCATAAGGAAGCCTGTGCTTTGATGGGAGAAGGAATGTTCTATTGTTTTTTGTTTTTTTTTTTTCATTGTTACTTTACATCTCTTTTAATCTGAACTACTGGATTGTCTGAAGAACTAAACGGAGCCTGTTATTAACATCTTTAAAGTGTTTAATTTTAATAATTTTTCATTGAATTCATGGATTGTTAGGATAATGAAATATTTCTGATATGGAACAAAGGAAATGAAACTGGTACTCAATGAGGAAGCAGGTTGCTTGGACTAAACCAGGCATGTTCAGTTTTGAGAATTCTACCTAGAGGTCTCCTGCCCACAGAGAAACTAGTGTTACTTGAAGATATGAAAGTCCCTGTGGTAGCCATGCCTTGAAGCACAGTGTTGTACATAAGTAAATACCTGATTCTAAATTAAATCCAGATCTACTAATATATTATTTTATAACTTTGTTGTATTAAAACGTTTTAAACACTAAAGAATAAAGCATTTGAAAGTTGATATGCAGCTTCTAATGTAATCATCCTTGCACTGTAAACATAGTGTGTCTATTGTTTCAGACAGAATCTTGCTATGTAGTGTGGTCTGGTCTCAGACTTCTGTGCACTTTCTGGCTTGGACTTGCTGTCCTCCTGCATCAGCCTCCTAGGGGTTAGACTCTCAGGCTCAGTGGACTTTGGGGGTTTTGTCTTTTTTCCTAAATGGTTAAACACTGCAGCTTTAGAAAAGGAAGGAAGGGATGCAGGGAGGGAGGGAGGGAGGGAGGGAGGGAAGGAGGGAGGGAGGGAGGAAAACCTTAAACTGCATTTCACAGTACACACGTGGAGGTCAGTAGACAACTCCGAGAAGCTGGTCACTATTACGTCTCAGGGATTGAGCTTGGTTTTCAGGTTAGGTGGTAGCCTGTGCCTTTACCTATGTGTATTTACGTACAAACACCTGTTGTGCATTTACTGCCACACAGCAGCTTTAAAGCTGTAGGATATAATGTATGGCATTGACTGCCTCTCGGGTAGTTATTGTCTGGTACACAATAGGTAACAGGAAGTGCTGGCAAAGCACTTGTCTAGCATGTGTGAGGCCTTGGTTTGATCATCAGCACAAAAAGAGAAACAGACAGACACTTGAAAAATGGAGGTGAGAAGATTAGAATTCAAGGCCTGCTTCTGCAACATAGCTGCATAGCAAGTTGGAGGTCAGCCAGAGCTTTCTGAGAGCCCAGACCTTAAATACAAGGTACACACTAGCAATCCCAGTACTTCAGGGGTGGTGGCAAGAGGACCAGAGTCATCCTCAGCTACGTATTGGTGTCAAGGCCAGCCTGGGATACTTGAGACCCTGCCTTCTCCCCACATCCGTCTCAAAAGGGTCCCACTGTGTAGTCTTCTTAGTCGGCCTACCATTGCAGAGATCCAGCTGCCTCTGCCTCCCAGTGCTGGGGTCAAAAGGCTGCACCACCACACTCCCCTAAGACCCTTTCTCAAATCAAAACCTTACTGATTCCTGAACATATCAGGGCTCTGCTACAAGCTAAACCCCTAGTCCCTAAAGTTTTTGCTTGCTTGTTTGATGTTGGTTGAATTGTAGATTACATGAGAAGATGGCCAGACTGTTAGATGGGCTTTGGAAAAGAAACAAGGAAAAGAAGTAGAGAGTTGTTGTGGGTCTGGCAGCTTCTGACCATGGCTTAGTTGAGATGCTAAGAGTCGTTATAAGTATATGACTGAGTACTCTTAACCCATGGCTGAGCTTTTCCACATGATCTCTACCTCCACAGTGCTGGCCTTGTCTTTTGGACACTTAGGGAGAGAGCATTCCAGAAGAGAACTTGATGAAATGGAAAATACTGGCTTTAGACAGACTCCACCTAACTATCTATGTTGAATGGGGTTCAGGTTGGGGTTGCCTGCCTCACAAGTTGTATGGAGGGCCAGATTATGACAGCGCTATGACCTTGGTGGCTCAATACCCATACTAAAAAAAAGACAATATTTCTTGAATTTAGGAGGGTAAGATAGGGCCCATGTTTTAGATAATAATCCAGATGGATTATTATCTAAGGCTCTAAGAGGAGACTACCTCTTACTAGTGTGTGAGTTACTCCCCCACTTGCCATGGATGTGGAGGGAAGGATGATGAGCTTATGGGATCTTAGCCTTTCTACCTTGACACTGGGCTCCAGGGGAGAGACTCTGGCCTTGGGCTTAGTTGGCTAGGGCTTTTTACCCATGAGCCATTCTGTAGGCTCCAGGACAACATTCTTTAAATGAATAAATTGACTTCAGCCTTCTCTTAGAAATCCCGAAGCAGGGGCTGGGGATTTAGCTCAGTGGTAGAGCGCTTACCTAGGAAGCGCAAGGCCCTGGGTTCGGTCCCCAGCTCCGGAAAAAAAAGAACCAAAAAAAAAAAAAAAAAATCCCGAAGCCATTTTCATTCAAAGGTGGTAGCATATCTGTCCTCATGAGGATTTCTCATTTTAAAAAGCTTCATAAAGTGGAAGGGAAATGTTTGGGACTCACTGAAGCAACAGACAAACTCCCTATCTAGAGGGAGTTGGGAGGGAGTAAGGGTTTATATACTAAGGAAGTTTCAAGAAAAGTTCAGTAAATATTCAGAACTTCAATCCTGGAAGGACAAGTCAAAGATTTCACCAAAGGTTTAGGACCACAGTTTTCAACCTGCGGATTGTGACTACCCCTGCCCCTGCTTCAGTCACATATCAGATATTTATTTATTTATTCTTTTTTTTTTTTTTATGTTATGAGTACGCTGTCACTCTCTTCAGACACACCAGAAGAGAGCATCGGATCCCATTACAGATGGTTGTGAGCCACCATGTGGGTGCTGGGAATTGAACTCAGGACCTCTGGAAGAGCAGTCATTGCTCTTAACCGCTGAGCCATTTCTCCAGCCCTCAGATATTTATAACAGTAGAAAAATTACAGTTCGGAAGTAGCAGCAAAATAATTTTACAATTGGGGGTCACCACAACATGAGGAACTGTATTAAAGGGTCACTTTAGGAAAATTGAGAACCAGTGGTTTAGAGGGTGAGCGAAAGAAGGATCAAGGCCAGCCCGGTGGCTTGGTGGGTAAAGGTGCTCACCATCAAGCCTGACAACCTGAGCTCTACCTGAAGGATTCACAAGGCGGAAGGGGAGAACCTGCAGGTTGTCCTGTGCCCACTTGTATGCCTTGGCATGTGTGCTCCTCTGCTAACACACACACACACACACACACACACACACACACACACACACACACACACACACACACACGTGATTTTTCAAAAGCTTCTCAAAACTGGATTTACTTGTACGCAGCAGGGAGCAGATACCAGAATTTGTGTTTGTTACCAGTGGAAGCAGCAGGTGGCCCCATGACAACCTGCTGGGAGTAGTTCTGCAAACAGCATCTCTACCTGTCTTACTTTTTAATGGAGAGATGTCATCCCAAGCCCTCAGCCTCTCTGTTGTGAATGGTGGAGGATTAAACCAGAACCCAGTTGGAAGTTCTTTTGTTATGCTACCTATCTGCCATTTTAAAAATTGGATGAGGCAGGCGGAGTGCAAGAATCAAAGCAAAATACAGCATAAACCAGAGGGCTAATGAGGGCTGGGAGACAAGGGATTATTGAACCACCTTACATGCTCGGTAGATTTGAAATCTCAAGAACATGTCTGAACAGTATATGAGGGTTTTAACATTGGTCTCAACATTAGAATCAGTTACATAGACATAACATTTTTTTCTCAATAATGTGTAAGTCCCCCATGCTTAGCACTCATCAGGTCTGTTTTGGAGCATGACCCTGGCAAGAGAGTTCATCCGTCACTGGAGGGACCCAAGGCTGTCATCTGTGGATGCTTTTGCCTGATTAAGCTTGTCTCGAAAGTCTGCGGTCAGCTGGTGTGTGGATGAAGGCAGCTGTTATAGCCAGGCAGTGGCCAGGCAGCAGATCCAGGGAAGATGGTGGGTTCTATTCCCTTCCAGCAGCAGAAGGAACATCCATCGTCTCCATCCAGCCTGCAGCAGCAGCTCCCCCTTTCCTTTCAACCTGAGAGAAGCCTGAGGAATAGTCATCACAGGGATACAGACCAAAGGAAGAGAGGGCTAAGGTG
Organism: Rattus norvegicus; assembly: GCF_021556685.1. Lineage (NCBI taxonomy): Eukaryota > Metazoa > Chordata > Mammalia > Rodentia > Muridae > Rattus > Rattus norvegicus. The sequence goes on along the minus strand of NC_141548.1, from coordinate 2,512,338 downwards.
TTAAGAGTCTGATCGGCAGCACATGGTGGTCCATTGGTATAGGCCTAGGAGAAAGGCAAGGGGTATATGTTACAGGAATCTTAATCCCGGTCTGGCATCCTTTAAGTGGAAAGTCGTCTGTGTTGCACAAAGGAAAGCAGAGGGAAGGGCTTGGGGATCATTTATGTCACCTGCTTGGGGTAACTGAGAAAGGAAGCATGTTAATTATATATCTAGAGTAGACAGTAAGAGTTTGTGAAAATAAGCTGGTTTAGGTAAATAGTCTCATTTTTATTAATTGAAGATTAAATAAGAGTTGTTGAAGTAGGGGTTGGGGATTTAGCTCAGTGGTAGAGCACTTGCCTAGCAAGCGCAAGGCCCTGGGTTCGGTCCCCAGCTCCGAAAAAAAAGAAAAAAAAAAAAAAAAAGAGTTGTTGAAGTAGTCTGTTTGGCCTGTGAAGAGTAGATCCAAGATGATTCTCTGAAGCTTAAAAGAATTAAGTTTACCAAAGATAAATTTTAGATGTCAGTATTATCATTGTTTGCAACTGTAAACAATTTTGGAGTAAAAGCATAAACATTCTTTTACTCCTGTTATTAGAGGAAAACAAGCATTTAAGCAAAGTTTTAGGCAAAGAAGCATGAAAATTTTAAGTTTTGAGCGGGCCGTATCATCTTAGCCATGCCATCTCAAAGTGTAGCAGTGAAACTCTGCCCACCATGCCTAGGTCTCATAGCTCCTTATTGGCCAGCACATATAATCTTCCCCAAGGATCCAACTTGGCAATGTGCATCTGACTGGGCCAGCAGTCTGGTAGGTCCTTTCCATTTAGATGTCTGGCCTGGCCCACCCCAGTGCTGATGGCTGCCAGCATGTTTGTGCCCTCTGGGCAGATCCCTTTTCCTACATGTGCATCCCAGTTGTGCATTGCTCCCTGGCTATGTGCCACCATAGCCCTGACAGATGACACAGGAGAGGTGCAGGAGGGGTGGAAAGAGATAAGCTGCCTGCCCTCAGAGTGTGGGGCTTGGGCCTTTGAACTGATGCCAAAGGACAGGATATGGCCACTCAGGGGTTGGGGGTTCTCACCTTCCCCCTCAAACTAAAGGTCCTGTTGACCCCCACTTTGGGCGCCAGCTGTGGTAACCATATACTTCCTCCAGCTATGATCCCGTGTTGGGCGCCAGCTGTAGTATGCATGTATGCTACCTCAGGGTGTCCAGACACTGTATACTATGCTTGAAGGATGAAACAGAGTCCAGATTGGGTAGGATCTGCAGGATCCCCTTCTGACTGGGAGTGAGTGGGGTTGGGGATGGGGCTTCTCCAAGGATTTTAATGAGACATCTCTCTTAGCTGATCTTTAGTGAAACAATTGATTCACATACACTTTGTTGTTTGTATATGAACTTTGAAGAGTGGGAGGTAGTTTTTTTCAGGGTCAATGTAAATCCCTGGCTAGAGTTTGAAGTGCTGTGAATGCCTCATTTGTATGGAGAGGCATTCCAGGAATCCCAGGTTCTTGCTGGGCAGGTTTTTATCACAACAAAGGAGTTGGACTTACAGGTTTGCTAAGGACTATGTGACACTCCTCAGGCCGAAGATTGGGATCTGGCTCCCCAGATCAGGCAGAGAAGAGGAAGCCCCACTAAGAAAAGGGAGTCCTCCATTTTGTGTTGAGCTCCAAGGAGCTATAAGGACACGGTAGACTACAACCTTAGTAGCCAAGTACAACAAACAGAGGAATATTAAGTCAAAATGAAAGTTAAAAGTATTACCATTCAGTGATAAGAATGTTTGCTTGGTGTGTACAAGGCCCCAAATTTAACCCTTAGCACCGCCAAAAGAGAAATAGGATTTTTAAAGTATACAGGAGGTCAAATGAGAGGAAGGCTCAAGAGGCCCTACCATTTGATAGTTGAAAGATCTGGGACTGTGCACAACTTTTAGGACGTCTTTGACCCAGGAAGGAAGACTGAGGAACCAAAAATTAGCTGTTGACTGCTACTGGCTGATGCAATGCGAATCTAGGATATCCTGGATCCCCGTCACCTCCAGGAGTCCTAGGCTCCCAAGCATGAAGTAGAATGGTAACTGGCCCTTGCAGAGATATTAAGAGAAAAGATGGTGACTTGGAGGAAGCTGAGTTAGGCACCTCAGCTGTCACTTTGGATAGGACCAAATGACACCTTTAAGGCCTCTGGTACAGTAGCACGATTTAAACTTAAATTTAATTAAAATTTTAAAAGTAAATTAAAATTTTAAAGTTAAATTTAAATGTTACAGCTCAGGATGCTCCCTATATAAACCAGAATGAAGAACCTCCTTGATCATTCATATTCTAGACTTAGAAGCACTGGATGAAACTTTGCAAACAATGTCTGAACTTAATGGTTGTAAGATGCAGGTTTCATTAAGAAAAGAGCAAAGTGCATGAACTTTGAGCCTATCCTTTATGGAGCTTGAGTAGCAGAGACCCAGCTAGAGAGTGTTGTGGTATCAGTGATACAATTTGAAGCATTTTGATACATATATCTGTTGAGGAAATTTGATAAGCATAGCTGTCCAGGTAAGAGTCTAAATGTTTTTATTAATTCCACAATGGTTACTGTGATTCTTACTATATTTTTTGGAAATTGTTCATTTTAAATAAATTATGGGGAGCAGGAGAAATGGCTCAGCAGTTAAAAGCACTGACTGCTCTTCCAGAAGTCCTGAGTTCAATTCCCAGCACCCACATGGTGGCTCACAACCATCTGTAATGGGATCTGATGCCCTCTTCTGGTGTGTCTGAAGACAGCGACAGTGTATTCACATCCATAAAAAAATAAATCTTTATAAATGAATAAATATGTAAGTAAATACATAAATAAATAAGTCATGAACATGGAAGCCAGTTGAGCCTAGGCCTTATAACCTTGGCCACCCTGGAACTCTATAGACCAGGCTGCCCCCAAACTCACAGAGCTTTGCCTGCCTCTGCCTCCCAAGTGCTGGGATCAAGAGGTGTGGCTACGGTGCCCAACTTGGCTTTGTGAATTTTCTATTTAAAATTTAAAAAATTTAAATTTTCAGGTTATCTTTAAATGAGGCTGTACCATCAAACATACTGGCTCAAACCTGTAATCCTAGTATTTGAGAGGTGGAGGCAAGAAAATCAGGATCCTGTTCAAGGTTGTATATCCTTGCATATCCTAGGCTGTATAGGGAATTTCATGCCAACCTGGACTACATGAAACCCTGTCCAAAAAAAAAAAAAAAAGTGTAACTTACGATAAACTAATTCTTTCTCTCCCAATATATGAGTTTGCCTGTTAATCCCATATACCATTGTCAAAGTAATATGTTCTTACTCGGTTTTGCCCATCTGATGGGCCACAGGTTGTTTGTCTCCTTTGAAGTCTGCTTTACTTTGTTTTGAAGTCCTGGGGATACATTGTGTGTTCTGAGAAGTACTCACCCAGTAAGTCATATTCCCAGCCCAAGAGTGAGTTATTATTACCATAGTCTATAAAAGCAAGCCATGTGTTTTGTTTTTAACTTTAGGGTTTCTCTGTGTAGCCCTGGCTGTCCTTGAAATTGTAGACCAAGCTGGCTATGGACTCAGAGATCAGCCTTCCCATGCCTTCTGAATGCTGGCATTAAAGGGGTGTTCCACCCCGGCCACCCAGGCAAGAGTTTTTAAAATAGTAAAATACGAAGCAAATGTGGAATGGTTACAATTTCACTGTTAGGAAAGTTTTCAGAATACATTTCTGACCATCCTGTTTTATAAACACTTAGTGGCAAAGCTTCACTGTTACTGGAATCAACAGGCTTTTGCCATAGAGTCCAGGCTGGCCTTGAGTTCAGACCCCTAGCCCTGGCTTTCTATTGCTGGAATTAAAGGTGTGTGCCCTACAGGCAGTTGAGGTTTCAGTAGTAAGAAATGAGTCATCAATAGGCAGATTAACAGTTACAATGTAACCAACCATGTGCATAAGATGGATGCCACAAACACAGGGTTGGACTCCCAGGGGCAAGATGGCTGACCCTCTCACAGAGCTTAAACACAGGATAGGGGCTCGCGTTTCTGGGGGTAAGCACCAGCCCTTGCTTATTAAGTCAGGGTTACCTGATTATGGTCAGTGGGGATGTCACCTATCAGGCATGGGTGGTTGGTTTGAGGGGTTACAGCAAGACTGAGGCTGTGACAAGTTTATCACAAGCAATCATTTTTTTATACCCTTATCAGAAACAGAATACAATTGTAGTTACCAGGATACAATAATGTTTGCAAGTTATATAGAGTAAACCAAGATTAATATCTAAGACTAATTGTCCTATCAAACTTCTATATGCTTTGCTGACTTCTAGGGAACAGAGAGAAACACGGACAGCCTGAATGGCTTCCTGCTTGAGGGAGTGCCCTGCCTGGTTTCTCAGGAGTTGAAAGGCACACAGTGCCCCAGGAGCCAAGGGCTCTCACCTGAAAAACTTAAGATACCCTCCCACCTGTCAAGGCAGAGAGGCCAGGCCTCTGTGATCCTCTGCCCTGGAGAAGAGAGGCAGCCCTGGGAGGTTGGGCGCAGAGGTATACAGGAAGCAAGCCATGACATGGGGTTGGGAGTTGGGGGGATAGCTTCCTTAGTGAAGTGCTTGTCTTACAAGCATGAAGACCCAAGTTCCATCCCCAGGACTCACATTAAAAATGTTGGATGTGGTGGTCCATACTTAGAATCCCAGCAGGAGACTGGAGTGTGGTACTTTGAGAGAGAAATGCCCCCAAAAGACGCAGGCATTTGAGCACTTGGTCCCCAGTTGGTGGTAATTTGGGGGGAAGGGCAGGCTTAGGTGTGGCCTTGTTAAAGGAAGTGTTTCAATTTGAGGGTTTGAAGAGTTAGTGCCCTTTTGAGTTTGTTCTGTCTGTTTCCTGCTTATGGTTCAAGATGTGAGCGCTCAGGTTGCTGTCCCAGCCACGGTACCTGCTTACTCTGTTCAGCCATCCCAGACTCTAGCCTTCTGACAGAAAGCCTTGATTATAGTGTTTTATCACAGCAACAGAAACAGAACCAATACAAAGAGGTTCCCTGGAGCTTCCTGGCCAGCGAAGCTAGCCTAACTGGTGAGAGAGTCCCAGGCTAGCACAGTGGAAAAGAGACCATCAGAAAAGGACGTATCAGAAAGGCCTCTGGGGCTGGAGAGATTACCTCAGAGAACTCAATCCCCATAACCCATGTGACAGCTCACCACAGTCTGTCTGTAACTCTGATTCCCTCTTCTGGTTCCTATGGGCACCAGGTATGTATATGAGACACAGACATGCGTACAGAAAACAAAAACAAGATAAAATAAAACCAAAAACCAAAAAACAAAAAAAAAAAAACAAAAACAAAAACAAAAAACCAAACAATTCAAAAAAGAAACAGGACAGGCCTCTGCCTGCATTGGCTGGCTCTCTTCTTAACAACCCAGAATTGTTATTCTTTCTAGAAAGGCCTATAGTTTCTTGAGAGAACCAACTCAGATTTCATTCTGGGTAGAACAGCATTAAGATAATGAATGCTATTGTCTATGGGGGGAAGGAAAACCATTTACGTGAACAGAGAATGTTTCCCTGACTTGACTTAGCCATTCACCGTCATTGAAAATAATTTTCCCAACTGTCGTCCCTGACCACCTGGAAAAGGCCAAGTCCTATCGGGTTCTAGGGAGAGTTGAAAAGATACAACTGTTCTGTCCATTTTAAGAGTTTTATGAGAATAGTGCTGATACCCATCTCCCTGCCAGCATCGTTTACTGGCCCTGCCGTCTTCTGGAAGATTCCAAGGATATCTGTCCTGGATGGAGGGCTGACACCACAGTGGCTGTGTAAGATCAAAGGTTGAAGGTGCTTGAGTGTCAGGCACTGTGTGGTAACCGCGCCTTGGGGAGTAAACGGCATGCTCGCCCTCAGCAATCTTACTGCTGCCTTGTGAGAAAGGCAAGCGTCTCTGGTACTGTCAACTGGTCACTGCCCTTGGTCCAGCGGGGCTGTCCTGAACACAAGTGAGTCACCAGAAGAGCACACTGACCAAGGGCTAGGTGTGGCAGCTGACTCACCCCTGCTCCTCTCGGCGCCTCAGAGCCAGGAAAGGCTTTACTATATGTAATGGCCACCATGGTGGCTGTATGCTCCCTCCCTCTGCTGCTTCATAAGAATCAAGGCTTCTTTCTAGGCGCATTCAATCTAGCACAGTATACTGTGCTTCACTGCTTTTCAGAACTCTCTTTTTTTTTTTTTTCTTTTTTCTTTTTTCTTTTTTCCGGAGCTGGGGACCGAACCCAGGGCCTTGCACTTGCTAGGCAAGCGCTCTACCACTGAGCTAAATCCCCAACCCCCATAAGTATACTATCTCCAGACACACCAGAAGAGGGCATCAGATCCCACTACAGATGGTTGTGGTTGCTGGGATTTGAACTCAGGACCTCTGGAAGAGCAGCCAGTGCTCTTAACCACTGAGCCATCTCTCCAGCCCAGAACTCTCTTTAAGATCGCATCACACAAGCCTAAATCTTGTACAATGAGCTCTCTTTGTTTCTGCCCTCCTGTTCACCTGTATGTGTCTCCCGCTTCAGGAAGCTTATTAAAAACCTATCCTGTTTAGCTAAGGTGTCCTCTGGTAACGTTTGTTTGGCAAGTGTTGACATTTCAGGTAGCCAAGAGTGCTAGAACCAAAACAAACAGTAAGTAGGAGCCAGCTGCGTCATGGCACACACCTGGCATCCCATACTTGGGAGACACAAGCAGAGAGGTTGTGAGTTCGAGGTCACCCTGAGCTACATAGTAAATTCTGTTTCGAAAATTCCAGAAAGCAGAGTGAAAAAGCAAGACAAGACAAAACAAATCCAAACCTACAGAGATTGGAGGGCTGTCTCTGCAGCACTTCCATAACCGCCACGCTGGGGAGACAGATACATGAGGATTCGTGCAGCTTATTGACCAGACAGCCTACCTGATTCAGTGACCTCTACATTCAGTGAGAGAGCCCATCTTAAAATATATATAAAGCAAAGAAGAGTGGAAGACACCCAGTAGCCTCCGGTGCGCGCGCTCTCTCTCTCTCTCTCTCTCTCTCTCTCTCTGTCTCTGTTTCTCTCTCTCTGTCTGTCTGTCTCTCTGTGTCTGTCTGTCTCTGTCTGTCTGTCTGTCTCTCTCTCTGTCTGTCTGTCTCTCCCTCTCTCTCTTCTCTCTGTCTGTCTCTCTCTGTCTCTCTGTCTCTCTCTCCCTCTCTCTCCTCTCTCCCTCTCTCCCTCTCTTTCCTTCTCTCTGTCTCTGTCTCTCTCTGTCTCTCTGTCTGTCTCTCTCTGTCTCTCTGTCTGTCTCTTTCTCTCCCTCCCTCTCCTCTCTCCCTCTCTTTCCTTCTCTCTCTCTGTCTCTCTCTGTGTCTCTCTGTCTGTCTCACTCTCTCCTCTCTCCCTCTCTCCCTCTCTCCTTCTCTCTCTCTCTTTCTCTCTCTATCTGTCTCTCTCTCCATCTCTCCCCTCTCTCCCTCTCTCTCCCTCCCTCCCTCTCTCTCTCTCTGTCTCTCTCTCTCTGTCTCTCTGTCTGTCTCTCTCCGTCCCTCTCCTCTATCCCTCTCTCTCCTTCTCTCTCTCTTTCTCTGTCTCTCTGTCTGTCTCTCTCTCTCCCTCTCTCTCCTCTCTCCCTCTCTCCCTCTCTCCCTCTCTCTCCTTCTCTCTCTCTTTCTCTGTCTCTCTCTCTTGCTCTCTGATACACACACACACACACACACACACACACATGCACAAACACACACACACACCACCCCACACACATCTGTATCAGCATGGACACAAACTCATCAGCATGAACACATACCACACACAATTTTAAACAGAAACTGGCAAAAGGGTAGAAAGTTGATTACTTGAAGTGGCAGAAAGGGAAGTGACATTTAGACAAGAGGCTTAAAATGGCAAACAGGTGCTGCGCTGGTCTCTGTTGTAACTAGAACCAGCTTTGCTGGGTAGCTTTATGTCCACTTGATGTCATTTGAGAGAAGGGAACATCACTTGAGAAAATGCCTCTGTAAGATCAGGCTGTGAGCAAGCCTGTAGGGTATTTTCTTAATTGGTGATTGATAGAGAACATCCCAGCCCATTATAGATGTGGCCATCCCTGCGCTGGTGGCCCTGGGTTCTGTAAGAAAGCAGGCTGAGCAAGCCATGTTGAGCAAGCCAGTCAGCAGCACCCCTCCATGGCCTCTGCATCAGCTCCTGCCTCCAGGGTCCTGCCTTGCTTAAGTTCCTGTCCTGACTTCCGTTGATGATGCAACTGGGCCATGAAAGGGTAAGCTGTATAAACCCTTTCTCCTTCCAGATTGCACTTGGTCATAGTGTTTCGTCACAGCAGTAGAAACCATAAGACACCAGCTAAGACTGGGGCGTAAGTTCCTTAAATTATTAGGTTATTATACTAGGAAGTACTTCCAGAGTGCCCTCAAAGATGGTGGCTTTTCCAAACTGGGCATTCACAGAGGAGGCTTCTGGTCCGTGATCTTGTAACATTACAAGCTTACCATCCCACACACCATCACAAAAAGGGTCAGTAACAGAAAGGGTGGCCTTTGAGGAGGGATGATGGCCTCTATATCTTAGCAGAAGCACTAAATTAACTTCCTTCCTCCCATCTAACCAATAGGACACCTCCCGTCTGCACCGGTAATTTCTTACGGCCAGCTGCTGTGAGGTGGGGACAGATTAGAGCTTGCGTCCTTCCATGCTGGTGGATCTTAAAATGACACAATGACAGCCCCTTCCTCAAGGGCCGAGCTACTAGGCAGGATGGTGCACACCTTTACTCCTAGCACTTGGGAGGCTAAAACTAATGTATCTCTGAGTTCAAGACCAACTAGGGCTGTGTACTGAAAAACCGTTCAAACCAAAACCAACAAAAACCCCACAACCAAATGAGGGCCATGGTCCTGGCTCCCTCGAATGCTCATCATAAGGTAGCTTCTGTAAGCAGAGTAAATAGGGCCTTGGTGGCTCTGGTCAAGATTTGATTGGGGGGGGGGTAGGTCTTAGAGGACATGATGCATCTTACATCTTCACCCCATGTCCCCATTGTACCACAGTGACACTTTATGCTTAGGACAACTCAGCTGGCCTGGCCCCGAAGCCTGCTGTCTCTGAAGATCTCACCGAGCTCCCCTTCATCCTCTGTTAGCCAGAAGAGAGGAAGGACACACAGGAAAAGGAAGCATGAGCTCAGAGAAGCTGCCTCAGGCTCTGCAGGGCAGTATATATCTGTAATCCCAGCCCCAGGATGCTGAAGCAGGAGGATTACTGCCAACTCAAGGTCAGACCGGTCTATAGAGACAGACCCTGTCCCCCCAACAGAACACTATTGGGTTGGGGAGCTGAGGAGATGGTTCATCCGTTACTGCTCTTGCAGATGACCAGAGCACTCACATGACAGCCAAAATTTACCTGTAACTGTAATCCTCTAGGGAATCTATTCCTGCGTGTAAAAACGCTCATGCACAGAAATCAAAACAGTTAAATGGCGGCTCTAGGGAGGCCTCAGTCAGTGTTTGCCACACCAGCAGTGGAATCTAAACTTATACCCCCCCATCCCGGGACCCCCAGTCATGTGGAAAATTCAGTAGACGCAGGACTATAATCTCAGTACTTGGAAGGCAGAGATAAGATCAAACTTACAAAAACCTACAGGCTGGTATTAAGGGTTTTCGGTACCAGGTTCATCTTTTGCAGGTAGACACCAGCAGAGGGCGCTCCAGATTTCTAACCATGAGTGTCCTGTAACTCAGATGCCCCGGCCATTTGTAGCAGCATAGTGTGCACACCGGTGTCTCCTGGGTGCCTGTACCACAGGCTGAGCTCTACCCCGAGATTCTGCAGACGGAAGGAATTTTGATCTCTTCCAGGCTCCTGGCAGAAGCTGAGCCTCCAGGTGTTTCTCCACTGGGAGTAGATGCACTTTCCAACGGAGGCGCATCTTTAAAATACTTTTATTACATTTTACTTCGTGTATGTGTCGTGGCGCCTCCATGTGGAGGTCAGAGGACAGCGTGCCGGAGTTGGTTCTCTCTTTCCACCACGTGTGTCCTGGAGATTGAACTCGTGTCAGCCAGGCCTGGTGTCGGGTGCCTTCGGCAGGAGTCATCTCACTGGTCACCCTTATCTAGAGGCACCTAAGGCATGTCAGCAAGGCCTGGGTATTTCCAAAGCCTCTCCTTTCCTGCTTCCTCTTGTGCGTGATGGTGAAGACACTCTAGACTGCAGGACTCTGCACAGACAGTCACTGCAGGTCTCGCCTGGCCGCTCTAGTCCCGCCCTCGTCTCATTCCTTACGCTTCAGTTGTGTAGTTTTAGTACATGCAGGTCCACTTCACTTGGGGATGCTGACCTTATATTCTGTGATATTGGCAAGTTTTAAGTAGAGGGAACCTTAGAGTCAGCCCAAGACACCCCAAGACTGGGACAAAGGACAAAGACAGGAGGAGGTGGAAGAGGAAAAAGGAACAAAGTAGGGAGGGGCAGGAAAGTGGAGTATTTGTCCGTGTGTGAGACAAAGGACTGCCTGTGGATAAAGAGGGGACAGGATGTGGCTCATAGGAAAATGGCTGTTTCTAAAGGTAAAGGGGGCGGGGAGACCCTGGTAGGATGAAGTGTTTCGTTTTAATTGGGCATGTTAATTAGGTGAGCCAAGGTAGTTTTTGGTTGCTGGACTCAATACTTTGAGAGCTGGACCTTGGTAGCCAGCCTCAAGAGGAAGAAGTGACCAAATAAGGAAATGGACCGTGGTGCCTAGCTTTTAGAATGTAACCTAACCATGAAGGCAAGGCCTGTTTGCCACGCGCGGCCTGCCCAGAGTCCTTTCAGTATGTTCTTTTGTAGACTCTGTGTGTGTGTGTGTGTGTGTGTGTGTGTGTGTGTGTGTGTGTGTGCGCGTGTGCACTCTAGAGGCTAGGTAGCCTGTCTCTGCTTCTCCAGTACTGGAATTATAACCACCCAACACCATGCTTAGCTTTTTACATGGGTTCTAGGGCTCAAACTCAAACCTTTGTGCTAGCATGGCAAACACTTTACTGAGTCATCTTCCCAGCCCCCTTTTGTAAGTTCTTTATAATTTAATGAACAGGGACAGCTTTATCCTCCCATCCTATCCTGAGCCCTTCCCTGTCTTCCTGGTGTTCAGAAATGGAGTTGTTGACCTCATTCTGTCATGATACTCAGAAACATAACAGTTCACAGGGCTCTTTGACAGTATTTGGAATCTACCAAAGACTATTCAGGTCACTTGGGAGAAGTCATTAGAAATGGTGGTAACCCTCATTTTTTCTGAGCAGAGACCTCAGCTACGGATTAAGAGCCTTGCCCTCTACACAGTGGGTGGGGTGTTAGGCTCTTGATTTAGCTCAGCCTTGATCCCCATGCTGCAGCGTGAGCCAGGAGCTTCGGAGTGGGCCAGGTCTCTGACTCGTGGCCTGAGGAACCTTGGGTAGGACAGGAATCAGCAGAGGTGAAGGTAGTCCTGAGGGCATTTGGTAAGCAGTGGGAATCTGTATGTGCACGCATCCTTTCAAAACCTTCCCAAAGGGAAGCTGCTGGTAGGGTTTTTGGACAGTTTTCCCTGTTGCCTGGGTGCTAGTAGAATAAGGTAAATGTGTGCTCTCCCCTAGCCAATGCTAGGACTCTCACAGACAGACATCAGGGCCATGGCCTGTCAGTGTTCTGGGGACAGTGAAGAAAGATGGACTCTACAGGATGACCTAAGGTTTTTCAGTAGCAGGGGGGTCAGTTTTGGGGAAACAAACACTAGCAGCTTCACGGAAGTGCTTTTTATCGATTGTTACAGAAAAGGCCGTCCAGCAAGTCAATTCCCAAATACCAAAATCTCTTATCCAATCCAGGAGTTGTCCCATTACCCAAGCAAACACAGTCATTATAAGAATTCCAAGTTTGCAGGAATGTCTTAAGACTAAGGTTACTCGATGGGTCTGAAATCCCCAAGGAAGAGCAACCCCAGAAATCTCAGATAACAATCACTGATCATTTACAAAAGGATTACTTCAAGGCTACGTGGCCATCGCTCCAGAGTAAATGTCAGGTGCGATGCTCTTCTAAAATTCTGCTACAGAGACCTCCTGTGGCTCCCTCACACAAAGACCTATTCCTGGAGACTAGCCTGTGGGACCAATTCACCCAGCAGCTCCCACTTGCATAGCTTCATCCTTTCGGTGCATCCGAATTGAAAGGTAGTGTGATGGTTAATCTTATCAACTTGACACAATCTCCAAACACTTGGGAAAGGAGCCTCAATGAGGGACTAGCTAACCCATCTAAATCAGGTTGGCTTGTGGGCACACCTTGAGGGGGTTTTCTTGATTAGCGGGGAGCCCACTATGGGTGGCACCATTCCCCAGGCAGGGACCCAGGATTGTATAACAGTGGAGACATCAAGGTGAGTGCTGGCACACATGCCTTGATTACTCGCTGCTCCTGACTGTGAAGGTAATGTGACTAGCTGTGACAGGTTCCTTCCACTGTGACTGCCCCACAGATATGAACTATAACTGTGAGCCAAATGAACCCTTTCTCTCTCTCTCTCTCTCTTTTTTTTTTTTTTTTTGTTCTTTTTTTTTTCGGAGCTGGGGACCGAACCCAGGGCCTTGCGCTTCCTAGGCAAGCGCTCTACCACTGAGCTAAATCCCCAGCCCTTGAACCCTTTCTCTCTTATGTTGCTTTTATCTGGGTATTTATCACAGTGACAGAAAAGGAAACTAAAACAGGCACTGATGTCTTCTTGGGGAAAATAATGGGAGCATCTGAAAGGCCTCGCACTTTCGATTCCCAGCTTTTGGGGTGGGGCATGTTTTGAGTGGATTGAAATTTTATATTGTATTTGGCCTCCTACTCCGAACTCAACCACTGTGCCCTAGCATGGCCTCCGCAATCCTTCCTGTTACTACATTTTGAGTAAGAATGGCTAGCAATCTCAACTACCACACTTCAGTGAGGTGTGGCTTACAGCAGGAAGACCTGGCTTCTGTCTCATTCTGAGTTAAGTAACAGAACTGCTTGAGTTCGTTCAAACCACCAAACCACCCTTTGTCTGTGTCCTCCCGAAAGCTGCATAACATGGTGGCTTCAGACATTACTGAGCCAAGTGCCCAGAATCAATTACTGGCTCCTGTGCTTGCTACTACCCATGTGATCTTGGGAGTTACTTAGCCTCTCTACCCTCCATTGGGAGGTGATAATAGTTCTTTCTTTTTAAAATACAGGCTCAGCGGTTAAGAGCACTGACTGTTCTTCCAGAGGTCCTGAGTTCAATTCCCAGCAACCACATGGTGGCTCACAACCATCTGTAAAGAGATCCGATGCCCTCTTCTGGTGTGTCTGAGGACAGCAACACTGTACTCACATGAAAGAAAGAAATAAATCTTTAAAAAAAGGGGGGGGGCTGGGGATTTGGCTCAGTGGTAGAGCGCTTGCGCAAGCGCAAGGCCCTAGGTTCGGTCCCCAGCTCCGAAAAAAAGAAAAAAAGGAAAAAAAAAAAAAAAAAAAAAAAGAGCCGAACTTGTAAAACAGTGGTTCTCAATCTGTGGGTCACCTCACAGAGGTCACTTTTACAGGGGTAACATTAAGGCCATTGGAAAACATATTTACGTTACAATTCATGACAGTAGCAAAGTTACAGTTATGAAGTAGCAACAAAAATAATTTTATGGTTGGGGGGTCAGTGGTGTATTTATGGAGGGTGTAGTCAGGTATGGGGCAAAAGGGTGCCTCCGCAGGCCTATGCTAAGGCATCCCTTCCCCCTGAGAGGCCAGCCACTTGAAGGTATAGCATAGAATAGAGTTTATTTGGGATATGGGGAGGGGAGTTAAGAGAGTAGTAGGGCAGAGAAAGGCAGAGAGAGAGAGAGAGAGAGAGAGAGAGAGAGAGAGAGAGAGAGAGAGAGAGAGGCTGAGCATGAGTATGTGGAAAGAAAGGGGGAAAGGAATAGGGAGAGAGTGGGAGCAGCGAGGCAAGAGCAAGAGAGCAAGAGGGAGGGGAAAGCAGCCCCTTTTATAGTGTTAGGTAGGCTTGTTGCCTAGTAACTGTGGGGTGGAGCTTACTTGGCTGTTGCCTGGTAACTGTGGGGTGGAGCTTAGACAGAACAATAACAGTCTCCACAACTGTTGTCACAGCAAGGTTGAGAACCATTGTTCTAAGAGGATTTACTTACTACTTTAAATTGTATGTATGTACGTATGTACGTATGTATGTTCGTATGTATGTATGTGCTTTTGAGTGCCTATACTTGCTAAGAGCAGAGGCTTCCATTCTCGGAACTGCTATGACAGGCAGCTGTGAGTGTCAGGTCTAAAGGGAACTCCAAGTCTCCAGACTCCAAAGGCAGTCCACATATGAGAAAGGAGCTCAGGCTGGACCATATGAAGGCTTCCGGCGTTTAGATAAAAGCCACCATTCCTCAGGAACCTGTAAAACCTGCTCTTGTCTGTGGATAGGAGTCATTTCCTTCCCCTGTGGCAAAGGGACCTGTGGCGCCTATCACCATAAGGAAGTGCATGCTGGCCTCTAGGCTCCCCCATTATTACAGGTACCTGTTACACATCTCAAAACCCCCATCTGGGATGCTGGCTTCTCTTCTCCCAGGCAGCTGTTTGTTCTCTATAACGGTCCCCCCCCCCCCCCCCGCCAGCTAAGCTCTCTGTGCCCTCTCTACTCTCCATTCTGGTTATTTCCCCCTCTCATAGCTAGCCCGGGCTGTGTCGGTCGGCTGGCCATATTCCGTTTCCTACTTTCTCTCTGTGTGCTGGTCTTCCAGATGCCCCTGGCTGTTTTCTCTCTCATATCTAACAAATAACTTTCCCCTTAACTGCACCATGGAGCACTCATGTCCACAGTTTTTACTGCATGCCCCCCCCTACACACATCTGATAGGCCAAGACTTGAACTCAGGTCCTCTGTAAGAACAGATTGTGCTCTTAACTGCTGAACTATCTGTCATAATGGCCTAGGGTGGCTATCATGAGTATTAATGAGCTGAAGTGTTAATGGGTGAGTAGCAACTCTTGCCCAAAATACTTGGGGCCAGAAAGAAAAGTTTCAGACTTCAGAGATTTTCAGATATTAGAGTATTTGTTTAGACTTTGCAAGCAAAGTTCCACATCTCAGATGTTCCAAAATCCCAAGCTCATTTTGATGAACTGAGAAATATGGGAAGGAACAAAATGGTCCCCAGTGCATGAGAGTCGTTGTCTCTCACCTCCATCACTTTATAAGGGGCCACTGAGCATGGTAAGAGGTCTGTGAAATGTACCTTGTGACTGGCCCTTCACTCCCAAGCGTACTTAGAAATGAAGCTTGTTACACTAAGCCACAGATTAAGGTGGATATTGGGGGTAGGGGACATCACCTTCCCAAAGCCTTCATAATCTGGCCTGTCCTACAAAGTGCTTACCCAGAGCTGGTGAGGCGGTTGACCTAGAGGTGCAGATGCCTCTGTGTAGGCAGTGATGTGGCCACCTCTGCAGGAAGGAATGAAGCCCCATGAGGCAGAGGGGCAAGGACGGTCCTTGGCATGGGACAGAGACCTAGGAGGAAATTCTTTAATGGACAATGGTTCTGCAGGCTCCAACTTCCTTATCTCTAAAGGAAGAGCATCAGTTCTTGCTCTGTTCACCACACAAGGGTCTGAAGGAAGGAAGACAGTGAGCTGTTAGAGCCAGATCTACAGAAGGCATCAGTGTGTGGGGTTGTGCCACCACTTGGTGAGTTACCGTATCTGAGATCCTCCAAGTGGCCTGGATTGGAGAATCCCCCCCCCCTTTTGCTGTAGGGCTCTCTTACTAGCGCCGTCTGTTTACTGATTCAGCCTTCTCTCTCAGACTACCTTTAAATAGTCTTTTAAAAACAGGGTTTTCATAGCCTGGTGGTTGTGACTATAGCCTTCCACCCTGGCACTCAGGAGGCAGACGCAGGCGATCTCTGTGAGTATGAGGTGAGTTCCAGGAGAGCCAAGGCTACAGAGAGAAACCCTGTCTTGAAAAACCAAACCAGGGCTGGAGAGATGGCTCAGTGGTTAAGAGCCCCGACTGCTCTTCCAGAGGTCCTGAGTTCAATTCCCAGCAACCACATGGTGGCTCACAACCATCTGTAATGAGACCTGATGCTCTCTTCTGGTGTGTCTGAAGACAGCTACAGTGTATTTATATATAATAAATGAATAAATCTTTAAAAAAAAAGAAAGAAAAAAGAAAAACCAAACCAAAAGAAACAAAACAGGGGTTGGGGATTTAGCTCAGTGGTAGAGCGCTTGCCTAGGAAGCGCAAGGCCCTGGGTTCGGTCCCCAGCTCCGAAAAAAAGAACCAAAAAAAAAAAAAGAAACAAAACAAAACAAACAAACAAACAAACAAAAACCCGGGCTGGAGAGATGGCTCAGAGGTTAAGAGCACTGACTGTTCTTCCAGAGGTTCTGAGTTCAATTCCCAGCAACCACATGGTGGCTTACAACCATCTGTAATGGGATCGGATGCCCAATTCTGGTGTGTCTGAAGACAGCTACAGTGTTATTTGTGTACATTAAATAAATATTAAAAAAAAAACCCTAACAAGGCTGTTAGCCAGGCTGGCCTTAAAATCGTTACATAGTTGAACATGACCTTCTGCCTCTACCTCCAGACTGCTGGGATTGCAGGTTTGTGCTACGGCATCCAGTTTGCAGTACTGGGCATCTCGCTCTGGACCCATGCACGCTTGGCAGATGCTCTACCAGCTGAACCTTGCCTCCAGACTCAGTACATTGCCCCAGAACTTCACTCACGGTCGGGCCCACACAAGTGTTCCTGGATACCAGCTCTTAACCTCACACCACATAGGTATTTTTACAGAGGGCACCAAGTTGTGTATGGTGGGTCTCATACTCTTTGATGTGAATTTGAGGCCATAAAGACCATCCCTCTTACAATGGCCCTGCCTTCGAGGTTTGCTCTGGAGAAATTTATTGTTAGTAAACTCAAACAGGATTTGGTATCAAGAGGCCCTGAAGCTTCCATTTTCACTTTTGGTGAGTCCAGATGAACCGCCTGCCCTACCTGGAGAGAAGGGCCTAGGGGCACCCGGTCCCACAGCCACAGGAATGGGCCCAGTGGGGACCCGTAGCTCCTCCATTCACGTTTTCAGCATCATGGACAATGTTAGTGTTTCCAGCTCTCTATTTGATGTGGTCTGTTGGTGGCAACGGAGAGCAGATCTTCTGTCTCACACCTAGCCTTTTGCTCCCCTGCACCTTGAAGTGCCAGCCTTGGCTCCATTAAAAGCTCAGCTCATTTTGCAGCTTTGGAGCAGGCATCCAGGCCCTCCGGGTATGGGCTGTTGTTACTTTGTTATCCTTTTCCTTCCATGCCCAGCGACTCACAAGTAAAATCCCTCTGAGTGTCTGTTTCAAATCAAACATCATCTTTCAGCTTGCAAACTAGTTTTATTATGGTGAGACAAAACACAGGTCAAGACCCAGCTCGTTGCTGCTTTCTTCCTGGAGAAGACAAGCTGAGCCCTGCACATGGGTGTAAATGTCTTGTTTCCTGCTTAGATGCTCATGAAAGGCAGAACATAATTGGTTATATTCTTTAGTAGTGGCAAGTCGCAAGTCTCCCCTTAGCTCATGTGACCAACCTCGGCTGATGCCACCAGCCTAAATTTTGCAGGTACCCTGTCTCTCTGCTACCTCTTGACTGGACACCTACACACTGTCTTTGTTTTGTTAAGGTTTTTCTGGTGGAGCAGGGCTACTAGAGTGAATATATATTCTAAACGTGCGTTGAGGGGTTTGGGATTTAGCTCAGTGGTAGAGCACTTGCCTAACAAGCGCAAGGCCCTGGGTTCGGTCCTCAGCTCCGGAAAAAAAAAAAAAAGTGGGTTGTGCGGAGCATGCCCTGTGTTATAAAAGTGGACTTCAACAGGCATGGCGGTGCACATCTTAAATCCCAGCACTTGGGAGGCAGAGGCAGGAGGACCTTTGTGAGTGCAAGGCCAGCAAGCTCCAAGACATGAAGATATGAGTCTGGGTCCCCTAAAACCATAGAAAAGCCAGGTATAGTGGTTTGCTTCTGTAGTCCCCCAGTGCTAAGAGGTGGAGACAGGATCCCAGGGGTGTACTAACCTAGCTGTAACAGTGAACTGGAGGCTTGCTGAGAGATTCTCTTTCAAAAAATACAGTAAGGGTCAATTAAGTAGTCTAGTAAATTAAGACCTGACAGCCTTTTTTTTTTTTTTTCTATTTTTCGGAGCTGGGGACTGAACCCAGGGCCTTGCGATTGCTAGGCAAGCACTCTACCATTGAGCTAAATCCCCAACCCCAAGACCTGACAGCCTTAGTTAACCCTCCTGGACTGATTCTGGTTCTCATCCTCTTTTTTTTTTTTCTCTTTTCTTTTTTTCGGAGCTGGGGACCGAACCCAGGGCCTTGCGCTTGCTAGGCAAGCGCTCTACCACTGAGCCAAATCCCCAACCCCGTTCTCATCCTCTTAAATAAATAAATAAATGTGATTTTTATTTTTTTTTAAGATTTATTTATTTTATGAATGTGAATACACTGTCGCTGTCTTCAGACACACCAGAAGAAGGCATCAGATACTGTTACAGACAGTTGTGAGCCACCATGTGGTTGCTGGGATTTGAACTCAGGACCTCTGGAAGAGCAGTCAGTGTTCTTAACTGCTGAGCCATCTTTCCAGCCCTTAAATGTGATTTTTAGAAGTGGTAGAGAGTGATAGAGGAAGCCACCTAATGTCAAACTCTGGCCTCAGTGTGCACAAACACTGCCGAGCACACTCGTGTGTGTGTGTGTGTGTGTGTGTGTGTGTGTGTGTGTGTGTGTGTGTGTGTAGGAATGCTGGGGCAGGCACTCTCCCACTGTGCCATTCCCCAAGACCTACACGATCCTTGATAGCATCCTGAGAGATCACTGAAGCACACTGTCTGAGAACTCACTAATTTACAGACGACAAACTGGATGCCTTACACCATTGACAAACAGGGTTAAGCTAAAATACCGTGATATAAACAAACACAGCCAGTTCACTGACCAGTAGCTCCATATGAACAACAGACGAGTTGACTTAGAAAATCTCCTCATCTGTTAAAGCAGAGTCTCCTTAAGACCTACACAGAGGAGCAGCTTATTAGCGTAGCCCCATGGCATCCAAAAGGTAACAAAGCAGATTTCTTTCTAATGTGTCTAACTCAGCCAAACAGGTCTCATTCGCTGGCCCTCGTTATTCTGAATTAACGGAACCTGCAGTTCTGACCCCTGCAGAAAGCACCAGTCCATTCTGATAGTGCGTCTTTTGTAGCTTGTCTCAGACACTTGCTTTTTTTTTTTTTTTTTTTTTTCTGTCTGCCTTTTTCTGGGGAGTTAGAGGGATCTGGGGATTGAACCCAGTCCTCGGAGCTACAGCCCCCAAACAGCCTCAGTTCTCTGATACCATTTCCTTGGAGATGTGGCTTTAGCCAATCAATAACCTTGGGGAATAGCCTCCCCTCCTAGCAGAACGCTAGGCCTGCAAACAGGTTGAAATCCTTCTCTGAGTCTCACTAGAGTCTGATCTACAGCTGCATACACAGGTAGAAAACAGAATCCTGGTAAGAGGCGACTACCAGGATTCACAATGGATCACTTTGAAAGCTATCGTGGTTTGGGCTACCGATGTGTTTATAAGAAGATGGAGGTTGGAGGTGTAGTCTGGTATGGGGGAAGGGGGTGCCTCCGTGGGCCCATGCTAAGGCATCCCTTCCCCCTGAGGGACCAGCAATGGATGGTATAGTATAGAGTTTATTCAGGGCATGGGGAGGCGAGTTAAGAGGATAGTAGAGACAGAGAAAGGCAGAGGGAAAGAGAGAGAGAGAGAGAGAGAGAGAGAGAGAGAGACAGAGAGAGAGACAGAGAGAGAGACAGAGAGAGAGAGAGAGAGAGACCGAGAGAGAGAGAGAGACAGAGAGAGAGAGAGAGACAGAGAGGGGGAATAGAGAAGTAGAGGCTGGCCATGAACACATGGAGAGAGAGGGATAGGGCAGGCAAGAACAAGAGCAGAGAGAACAGGATGGGGGTAACAAGCAGCCCCTTTTATAGTGTCGGACAAACCTGGCTATTGCCAGGTAACCGTGGGCAGAGCTTAGACAGACCCTAACAGCTACCAAGACAGATTCCTTAAGAAAACTAAACTAGGGTGGTTTGGCATCCTGAACAGGGCAAGAAAGACCATGTCCTCAAGGTCTTAATTGTGTCCCTTTGTTGACACGTTGTATCCCCTAACCTTTCCAATTTCCATCCTTGGTTTCCTGCCCCTCCCTCACTCTGTTTGTTTGTTTGTTTGTTTGTTTGTTTGTTTTCTTTTCTTTTTTCCTTTTTCCTAGTTACACTGGGCTAAGGCTTTCATTGCTGAAGTAGTCCTTGCAGGGTGTAGGGTTTAAAGAAACCCACCTCAGAGTAGGAGGGCAGAATATATCTGTGGATTTCCTTTTAAAAAGTAATTTGGGGCTGGAGAGATGGCTCAGCGGTTAAGAGCACCTGACTGCTCTTCCAGAGGTTCTGAGTTCAATTCCCAGCAACCACATGGTGGCTCACAACTGTCTGTGAGGAGATCCGATGCCCTCTTCTGGTGTGTCTGGGGACAGCTACAGTGTACTTATAGCTAATAAATGAATAAATCTTTTAAAAAAGTAATTTGAAGGTACATATATTTATGTGTGTGTTCATACTGTGGCTTACACATGGAGGACAGAGGACACCATACACCATGTGGGTCCCCTTAGATTGTAGCCCTGGCAACAAGTGCCCTTACCTGCTGGGCCATCTTCACCTGCTGGCCTCCACCTTTTACAATAGTTCTAACTATGGTTGGTTCCATGGATGTGGGATTGATGGCCTATGAAGGACCAGCCCTGAACTCCTGGAAGACTCAGCCTGCTTCAGATTGGATCCTCTGTCTTTGAGACAGCCCCATCCCCACAATTTCTCTATTTGTTTACACACTGGGTAATGCCTCTACCCCAGACCCTTCAGGGGAGTTATAGGAGGGGAAGCTCGCACTCAACTCACTTACTTGGGAGTTTTTAGTCTGGCAAGGGAAGTGGAATAAAAACCCACCACCCCTCGTGATCTATTCTCTGAGTACCTACAGCACCCCCAGACTCTCACATTTCATTTACTCCTTACAGCCATCACTAGAGACTGTCATAACCCTTCATTGTACAATCTATGGAGGAGCTTCCTAAAGCATGAGGATTCAAACTCACACCACTGACACCCGGGGTCTGTGAGCCTCTTTCTCCTCTGTACCGGGAGGCCTCCAGGAGAGCTGCATCTGGTAAGGATCTGCTGCTTCCCAGTACACCTGAGACAAGTGGGCCAGAATAGGTCCTTCAGGCCGCAGGCGCCAGTGTAGGATCAGATAGATGCGTGAGAGATACGTTGAAGGTCAGTGAGGCGGCTCAGTGGTGAAAGGTGCTTGTGGTGCAAGCCCAGTGACCTGAGTTCGATCCCTGGACCCCACATTAAGGTGGAAGGAGAGAACAGACTCCACAGGGCTATCCTCCACACATGCTCCCTGGCAGATGCCTCGCTAAGTAATAAGATAAAATTAACAAGAGATGTGTTGAAGGAATGTGCTTGACGACAAAGGAGAAAGGGGAGAGGCTTTGGACTATGGTCCAAGAAGCGACAGTCCTAAGAGGAACCAGCTAGGACAAAGCATCTTCAAGCCAAGGTACCTTGTTTGACAAATTTTGTGCTTTGCAAGGATAGACTATTGTAAGAGCTCTGGTCATACTTGGTACCGAGCTGGAAGCGGCTATGTGACTTTCGGAGGGTACTGATGAGCAGTAGCTGGAACACTGGTCCCGCACCTCACCACAGCAGATCTAAACGGTGTTCTTCATGGTTACCATGATAGACCCGGAACTGATTACATTTCAGGGTGGCTATGCTGGGGGTGCTGTTTAAGATTGGTATACATCCTGGGGGAGCGTTGGCTCTCAGATCCTTGTTGAGAAGTCTGTGTTTCTGCCTCACTGATTTTTCATGCAGAGTAGCAGGCTCTGAGAAGTTCTACTTAGAGAAGTGGATTCATGTTGGTTTAACACAGCGACTGTGTGTGTGTGTGTGTGTGTGTGTGTGTGCGCGCGCGTACGCGCACGCGTGTGCTGGCTTAGACCATCAGGTTGGGCCAAGTAGTGGAGGTCACACCCCGTGCTCAGCCCATGCTCAGCCCGGTGCGTGGATTGCTCAGTGAGGAAGTTCTGACATGCTCAGTTGTGTTCATCGGTAACCAGCTGGGTTTGCCCTCCAGCCCTTGCTCCATACCTGGGGCCTGAATTATTTAAAATCCAGTTGCCCTCAACTAACAGTCAGTGCAAGCTGGTAGGTCACCCTGTGCCAAACTGACCAGTCTCCCACAGCTCGAAATAATAGTCCATTGTCCCTCTGCTTCCTCCCCAGTTTTTCTCTTTGCGGAGCGTCCAGGCAGCCTGCCAAACTGCCCTTGTGACTTCCTGCGGCCCAGAATTCTTCCTCGTCTCTCCTCCACTGCCTCCCACACCAGTGCGAGAGACACAGGGCAGCCACACAGCAGAAACTGAAAGGTGTGGGGTGCGAGTCATAAGACAGACTGGGCAGTGACCCAATGAAGCTCTTGTTCCCTTGCTGATTCTGGAGGCTCGGGCCCTCACGTACAACCTAGAAGGGGAAAGTTAGGAAGGCAGCTATCTGCAGCCATGTCTGGCCTAAGGCAGTTGACTTCTTGTTTCTTTTGTGTGGGCTTCCCCAGCCAGCGGGTAAGGCTTTGAGTACAGTAGGTAACAGAGTGACTGGGGGCTAACACAGTCTAGTCTGCCTCTGACTCTAACAGAGCTAGGTTAAAATTGTGCCTCCCTGACTTAAGGAACCAGCTGTACTCATTCAGGACCGGGGACTTAACTCATGTTCTCTGAGGGAACTTAATAAAGCATATAAACCTTTCAGAGCAAGGAAGTGCCTGGCATGTGTTAATCACAATTATTTAATTATGTTCATGATGGACGTCTATGTCAGCATTATTACATGTCGGCTGGGGAGGGGCGTTGCAGCTGAGGAAGAAATAGTTCTCACAGTTAAAGAGCAGAATCTTTAAAAAGAGCCCCGACTGCTCTTCCAGAGGTCCTGAGTTCAATTCCCAGCAACCACATGGTGGCTCACAACTATCTGTAAAGAGGTCTGATGCCCTCTTCTGGTGTATCTGAAGACAGCTACAGTGTACTTATATATAATAAATGAATAAATCTTTTAAAAAAAAGTGATATAGGTAAACTGTAATTGAAAAACTTATAAATTAATAACCAACGTTTTAAAAGATTTATTTATTTATTTATTTATTTATTTATTTATTTGGTTCTTTTTTTCGGAGCTGGGGACCGAACCCAGGGCCTTGCGCTTCCTAGGCAAGCGCTCTACCACTGAGCTAAATCCCCAACCCCGTCTACTTCGTGTACTCTTAAGCAGCCGGTCCACCATCTACTTAATCATCTAACTAGACACTAAACTAGTGTGGCAGTCTGAATGTAATTGGCCCCTGTAGGCCCATAAAGAGAGGCGTTATTACGAGGCAGGGTCTTGCTAGAATAGGGTGTGGCTTTGCTGGAAGAGGTGTGTCACTCTGGGGATGGGCTTTGAGGTCTCGTTTACTCAAGCTATGCCCAGTTGGATGCCCGGTCTCCTGTTGGACCCCACTATTAAGGTCACAGTCTACCACGTCTGGACAGCTTTCCTGGGTCTTTCTTAGCAGGGCTTCCTCTTTTCTGCCTGATCTGGGGATCCTGACACCCAATCCCCTACATGAAGAGTGTCACATAGTCCTTGGCAAAAATTACAGGTTCGACCTCCTCTCTCTAGATAAGAGCCTGCTCCGCAAGCATCTGGGTGGGATTCCTGGAATGCTTCTCTGTGCAAATGAGGCACTCCCAGTCCGTGAAGGTCCAGCCAATGACCTACCTTCACCTTGAGAACCCCTTCCCACTCTCCAAGGTTCGTAGAGTCCTTGTTAAACCTGGGTAAGGTACCCACACTGTTTCGTGCATAACGTCTAAGAGAGCTGTTTTACTGAATACTATCTAAGAGAGATGTAACACTAAAATCCTTGGAGAAGACCCCCCACCCCACCCCACAGTGTGCAGTGTGCCTGAACATTCCCAAGGGAAGACGCTGATCACGGAACTACAGTCTCCTGTTACCTGTGGATCAAGATGTAGAGCTCTCAGCTCCTTCTCCAACGCTGCTGTCTGCTTGCACGACACCGTGTCCTGCCATGAGGATGACGGACTAAACCTCTGAAACTGTCAGCCCCAGTTAAATGTGGGAGTTGCTGTGGTCATGGTGTCTCTCCACAGCAACAGGAACCCCAAGACAGCTAGAGGGAGCCCAACTCTGTTCTGCTCTGGAAAGCTGAGGAACGATTGTGTTTCCCTAATTTGCCTTTGGAATGCGGCTGTCTCTTGATCAGTGTTTTTCCTGCTGTAGTGTGCTTAGAAAATGGCATCCTGAGATTGTAGACCTCAAACAAGTGCATGCCCGTAGTTCTACACGCACAGTAGGGTGATCATCACATGTACTGACCGAACTTTGGAGACCAGTTATCTCCAGGAGATCCTTCACAGCTGACTGTGGGCACTAATGGCCTCAAATACAAGTCCCTGTGTGCATTTCTGTCCCTCCCAGCTGTGCTGGCTAGTCATCCGAAAGGAGGGACCCTCAATTGAGAAGATGCCCCCGTAAGATCCAGCTGTAAGTTAGTTTCTTAATTAGGGGTTGATGTGGGAGGACCCAGCCAATGGTGAGTGGTACCACCCCTGGGCTGGTGGTCCTGGGTTCTATAAGAAAGCAGGCTGAGCAAGCCACGGGAAGCAAGACAGGAAGCAGCACCCCTTCATGGCTTCTGCATCAGCTCCTGCCTCCATATTCCTGCCCCGTTTGAGTTCCTGTTCTGACTTCTTTCAGTGATGAACAATGATATGGAAGTGTAAGCCAAACAAATCCTTTCCTCCTGTTGTAGTTAGGCTTGCTTTCTCTCTCTCTCTCTCTCTCTCTCTCTCTCTTTCTTTTTTCTTTTTAAGATTTCTTTATTTATTATATATGAGTATACTGTAGCTGTCTTCAGACACACCAGAAGAGGGCATTGGATCACATTACAGATGGTTGTGAGCCACCATGTGGTTGCTGGGATTTGAACTCAGGACGTTTGAGAGAGTACTCAGTGCTCTTAACCACTGAGCCATCTCTCCAGCCCGTAGTTAGGGTTTCTATTGCTGTGACAACCTTGACAATATCTTACAAAGGAAAACATTTAGTTGGGGCTGACGAGGTTTAGTTTGCTATCGTTACGGTGGCATGTAGCTCAACATGGCGTCGAAGAGGGAGCCGAGGTTTCTACATCTTGACCTGAAGGCAGCAGGAGACTGTGTGGTGCACTGAATGTAGCTTGAGCACAGGAGACCTCAAAGCTCACCCCCAGAATGACACACTTCCTCCAACAAGGTCACACTTCCTAATAGTGCCACTCTTTGTGGACCAAGCATTTCAAGACACGAGTCTATGGGGGGGGGGCATTCCTATTCAAACCACCACGCCTCCCCAACTTGCTTTTTGGTCATGGTGTTTTGTCCCAGTAACAGAAACCCTAAGACACTAGTTTCCCACCCTGTCTATGTTCTTCCTACTAGGCCTCCCTGCCGTAGTGTGCCCTATTTTTTCTGTGCTCTCTAAAACCCATGTTGTGGCTGGAAACAAGCAACCTGGGTCTTCCACTGAGTACTTTTCTTCTCCCCTTCCCCTGTCTCTACACAGTCTCTTAAGATGCCAACCCCCAGCCAGGTCTGTATAGGCCTCTACACTGATTTCCTCATACACTGTCCAGCAAGATTGAGTTTATACCGTTAGCTATAGCATCTTCAACTTATCGATCTACTTTTGTTTTTGCGTGTGGCGCTGGGAGGAGGAAGGGATGAACCTCAGGTCTTGCACATTGCAGGTAATGCCCTACGTCTGGACTATGCCCCGATTCTCTCTTCCTTTATGACCCATTTGCCGATCACTCCTTTTTAGTCACCGAGGACTTTGGCACCTGACTCAGGGTTGTCCTCGCCACTCTGTATCTTCTAACTCCCAGGTTACTCCCAGTGTCTCTGCCAACAAGATGTGCCAGTCCCACTCTTGTTTGAGATGTGGTGGTGAAGCTCACACCAAAGTCCTACCCTTACTCAACCAGTGAACTTCATTTCTGCTCCATAGGTCAGACTCTCCTCACCAACCACTGTAATCCTAGTACCCCTCCACTCTCCCTCTCCTCCTTTCTCTTTCTCACTCCCTCTCTCAAGTTCTCAACTTCTAGATTTTTCTCCCACACCCATCCCACTTTGGAAACTACCGATCCCACTTGAATCCTTCTCAATTTGTGCCCATCTCTAGGAGGAATGGCATCTCAGGCCATGGTCTCCATATCTAGACCCTTTGCGACGTGCAGAAACTTCCAGAATCCCAGTGAGCCTTCTTGAGCCTGCTGCTAGGGCCTGCATGAACTTTAGTCTCAGTTTGTTTGTCCTGAGGATAGATTGTGTTGCCAGGGACACATCTCTAAGCCCATGAAATAGTCCAGGGCCATATAAATGCAAGAAGATTGAGCTTCTTATGGGTGGCGTGGCTGTTTCCCGGTGTGTGTCAGAGCCAGTGTCAGGAAGAGAGAACGTGTGTAGGGGGCCAGCCCTTCTGACAAGACCTTTTGGAGCCCATGCGGGAGTAAGGCTGAGTTTACTTGGCTGGATTTTAGAATTGCTGTGGACCAATGACTCCATTGCCATCTTTCTGAGCAAGAATGTCCGTGAAACACTGTGCTTATTTGGCCATTACGTGCTTGATGTGGGGAGGGGCAGAGCGCTAGTATCTGGTTCACAGGAACTGTAGTCAGGGAACTAAAAGTCCGGGAGTTCTTCTCTGGTATGAGGAGGGTTAGATGGTTGGGGTGGGGTGTCTTTGAAGGGAGTAAACGTTCTTGCATACAAGAATGTAAATGACTCTATGACCAAACCGTGGCCTGGAGATTTGAAATATCCACATATTCACAGACACTTCTTTCAAAAGATGTAGCCTAACCACACACCCCGGGCCCCCCATCCCTGCCCCTTGGTATAATTTGGTCTGAGTAATTAATTAATTAATTAGCTTTTTAAATAAAATGTCTAAAGCCAGGTGATGGTGTCTTTAATCTCAGCACTCAGGAGGCAGAGACAGGTGGGATCTCTGTAGATTCAAGGCCAGCCTGGTCTACAGAGTTAGTTCCAGGACAGCCAGGGCGACACAGAGAAACCCTGTGTTAAGAAATTAAATAAATAAATAAATAAATAAATAAGACAGAGTCTAAGTAACCTAGGTTGGCCTTCAGACTTTTGGTCCTTCCGCTTTTGCCTCCCGAATGCTGGGATTACAGGCGTGTGCTGCCTTCCCAGTTTAGAAACTCAGGTCTAGCAGAGGAAGGCACACCACAGTGTGAGGAAGTCTCTGCGGCTACAGTCTGTCTTGTCAGACTTGTTGTTGTTTTCAGTATCATACATTCAGGTTCTTCTGCAGCCCAAGCTGGCATCAAACTCCCCATGTAGCCAAGGATGACACCGCCCCGATTCTCCCGCCTTCACCTTTCAAATGCCGAGATTTCGGGAATCACACATGCCTTGGTCTTCTTCTAAAGGAGTTTGAATGTGGATACGTAGGTGTGTTCACTAAATCCTGCTCAAAGTGAAGGAAGGCCTTGAAGCAGAGTTTCTCTTTGAACTGATCCTGTCCTATCTTTGTTCTTTACCCAAGGGAAGCCAAGAAATTAGATTTGCTTTTCGTTTTGTTTTTTTTTTTTAATTTTCCAACCCCCTCCCGGCCCCAGATTTTTTTTTTTTTTTAAAATCAGGAGCAAGTCATAGGGAAGTAAAATTCTGCCCCCAAAGCCTCAAAGCTTAAAAACACTCACTTTGCTTTTTTTTTTTTTTTTTTTTTTGTTCTTTTTTTTTTCGGAGCTGGGGACCGAACCCAGGGCCTTGCGCTTCCTAGGTAAGCGCTCTACCAATGAGCTAAATCCCCAGCCCCAAAAACACTCACTTTGGCCTACCACAAACACATTCTTTGACCTACCGTGATTAACAGATCATAAGACCTTTACTTAATTAATTAGTTAATTAATTAACTAATTAATTAATTTGTGTGTGTGCATTTGTGATGTATGTAGGGGGCAAAGGAAGCCTTGAGTGAATGAAGTCCTGAGAGTGTATCTTAACATGGGTATGGCTGTGTCAAGAGTCCTAGGGCCTCCAACCCATGGGGCAATTGGCAAAGCTGTTACCCATGTGGACCAGGCTCAAGAGCAGTGGTGAAGCTCTCTCGGGAGCTATGAACATTTGTAGTGCAAAAGCTAGCAACTGCCGCTTCCTCCTCAGACTGCTGCCTACAGACACCTCCTACCAAGCTAGCAAACCCTACCCGTAATAAATACACTGAGACCCCAGGTTGCCGTGGGAGGTAGCAGTTAGAGAACCCTACCTGATCTCCTTTCTCTGTATGCGGGTGACTGTCTTTCCTTCACTCCGTCACTGCCCCTAGCCAGGGTTCCTGGATCAGAGCTATGCTGGCCAGGGAAATAACATATTTTTGCATGTGGGCACATGTGCAAACGTGGGCGTATGCATGTGTCTTTATCAATGGCTCTTTTGATTCACTGAGGCAGAATCTCTCACTGAGTCCAGAGCTTGCCAATTCCACCTAATAAAGCTTGCCCCAGGGAGCCCACATCTGTCTCCCCAGTAGCTGGAAGAGGAATATGGCAAGTTCAAGGCTTTCCTGGGCAGCTTAGTGAGAGACATGGTTTTGTAGAGTTAAAAGGGAGCTATAGCTCAGTGGTATACTGCTGGTCTAACACTAGTTCAGCTCCCAGCATTACACCAAGAAAACCACCTCCCCCCATCCTTTTTAGAAAGAGTCCTTACCTATAGATGGGGGGTGGGTTACCTGGACAGACCTTGTGGGATCCCTACTCATTCTGTTATAATAGATTACACTCTTTTTCTTCATTTATATTCCTATACAGCTGTCCATGCTTCATGCAATCTAAGCACAAAAAATCAATAATTCAAAAAAAAATCAATAATTCACCTTGGATGCTTGAGCTCTTCAGTTTGGTGGCTTGTGTATACTATAAAATCATGATCAGGTAAATGAGTTACAAATTTCTCTTGCCAACCTGTCTTTTACATAGGAGTGTCAGCTGTGTCTTTATGATGGGAAGGAGTCACCATCTTTCCCACTGCTGTATTCTTTGCTTAGGTAGGAGTTTGCCCCCAGTGGCCATTAAGCACCGCTCAGATACTTTACGACTAAAGCTTCAGACTTGTGTCAGAGAAAGTAAAGATCAAAACTGGTGACTGGTAATTCATGAGTAAGCCCTGCTTTAGGTAATTGAGGTAACTAATTTAGCAGACTGAGTTTTTCTGGCAGGCAGTGTTGTGAGACAATGGATGGGGGAACCAAACTCCATCACAAGCAGCAAAACCCCATCAAAAGCATCCAACAGTTAGGGTAGATTGTCTCTGGTGGTCCATTGCAGACCAACCTGCCTGAGCTTGAATGTAGGGACGAGTGAGGTGCGGGAGCCTGATCTCACACACAAAAATTCTTCCCACTTAACTTTTACAACACAATCCCAGCTGCAACCAGGTAAGGTTGCTGGCTAGCCTTGCTCATGGGAGAGAAACATACTGGTGTGTAACTTTAAACTTGGGTTTTGGATTGGGGGGGGGGGAATTCCATCTAGCCATCTTTCCCCCAGTTTAGGAGGAGAGCGAAGACTTAACAGTACTTGAGTAAAGGAAGAGGTCAGGGACAACTAAGTTATAAGTGCATATGTGTTGGTGTCTTTGCTCTCAAGTGCAACTGTACGGCTATTAAGCAGTGTCTTAGAGATGAGCAAACTGAGCTCCACAGGCTAAATTATTTGAGTTTATTGAACTGACCTGTCAGTTGTCTCCATTTCTAGTCTTCTGTATGGCTGTCCTGTGTGTGTGTGTGTGTGTGTGTGTGTGTGTGTGTGTGTGTGTGTGTGTTTCGAATCGTGTCTACTGTTCTTCACCTTACTCCACTGAGACAGAATCTGATACAGAATTTAGAGAACACAGTTTGCAGACCAGGTTACAGAGAGCCCCAGTGACCCTCTTGTTTCTATTTCTGGAGTTACTCCTGGCTTTTAATGTGGGTGCTGAGATCTCAGCCCAGGTCCTCTTGCTTGTACAGCAAGAGTTCTTATCCACTGCGCCTCCTCCTAAAGCCTATTTCTATCTTTATTAGCTTGTAGATTTCTTCTTTTTTAGCCTGTTTGCCTCACGCTGTAGTTTAGCCTCAAACTGATCGTAATCTCCCCGCCTCCCAAGATCTGGGGCTACAGTATAGGACCCAGGACCGGCTGCTCCCTCACTCTTCTTGCGCACATAAGAGAATTTGTGAGCAGCATTCTAATGACTGGTCAACATGAAGCCTACAGTTCTTTTCACATCTCTCCAGGCCTCTCAATCAGGGAAAGCTCCTTTTCCTACTGCAGAATGTGCTTCTGCACGTGTGTGAACCCATACCATATATGGGTGGGAAGGAGGCTGCAGGAGCGCATCCCTGAGGCTCTGAGAGAAATGTCCAGAGACTGGCTCAAGTTTGTTCCTTTGGAGCCCAGCCTAGAACCAGCAGAGGAGGACGTTGCGGTGGGCAGTGAACCGAGATATGAAGAGCACGGAGGCTGCACTTGCGGAAAGTGCCTCATCCCCTTCAACCAGGACCCTAAGTCCAGCTCTCCAGGATGGAGAACTCAAGCGGAGGCCGAGAGGATGCACGTGACCCTGCGGGGCACACCGCCCCGCCCCGTCGCCACTCGCGTGGCCACTCCCATCCTGACCGCGCGGGTGCCGTTGCGCCGCCTCCGCCGTTCCCCGGTCCTCGCCTCTGGGGCTGCCCTGGACATTGCCTGACCCGAGGCCCGGCAGCTCCTGCTCGCCCCATCCCTGCCGGACGGTTCGAGACAGCTCACCCAAGGAGACAGCCGTGCTCTCAACCCACGTGGTCACTCCGGAGCAGGTGGGAGTGGGCAGCGGGCGGCGCGGCAAGGACAGGCGCGTTGGACAGCCCGGGCGGCAGCGGCGGGGACCTGGCTGGGGGAGGCCAGGCTTGCGGCGGGGCGCAACGGTGTCTCCTTCACTTCGCCCTCCAGCCGCGGTGGCTGCAGCGCAACTTCCAGATAGCGGAGTGGCCTCAGCTGCGAGCCGAGCGGTGGCGGCAGCGCCCCTCAGGACACCCGCAGGTACTATGGCGCCCTCCTCTTGCCGAATCTGGTGCCCTAGGGCGGGTCGGCCGCCTGAGTGAACTCAGGGCGGCCCTGGTCCCCTAAGATGGCCGCAGAGGCCCTGGCCCTTGCTCTAATGTCCGAGATCCCTAGTGGACCCTTTGACCGTCCCCTGACCACACTTCTTGTCCCTTCTACAGATCACCTTTTCCCCGCGACTTCGCCATGGCTGAATGTTGTGTACCGGTATGCCAACGGCGTAAGTAGCACAGAGGTGTTAGCGCGATGGGGCAATGGGTCTGCTGTTCCTCTTTAGAAAACCGTAGCTGGTCTCTTAGCTGGTCTCGCCGTGACCCACATTCCTGCAAGGACTTGGAAAGTTTGCTTCCTTGCGCGGGCCCCTAAGTCTTACTGCCAACTCTGTTGACAGACGTGGTGTTAAGCTGTTGGGTTGCAGATAGGGGGCTCGCGCCTGGGGCGTTGGTCCCTGGCCGCACCCACCCTTGGCTTTTGGATGTGTCATTTACCAATCCGAAAGCAAACTAAACAACTAGTTGTTGACTTCCATCTTGGGGAGGGAGAGTTAGATCAGTCACTTTGCAAGAGGAAGTAGTTAGCTGTCTGCCTGCTTAGATCGAGTGCACTGCAAGGTCATTACATGTGTTCCTAAGGGCGTGGATGCGCTCTGTAGAATGAATGAGCTGCTGCTGGAGCTCAGATTCCTTGCCCTTAAGCCTCACTGTGGCGGAAGACTTGGGAGCCGGAGGACTTGGGAGCCGTATTAATGTGTTTAAAAGTGCCTGCCGTTTGATATTTAGTCGCAGTAGACACTTGATTGAAACATAGGTGGTTGTATTTTTTTACCCCTGTGCCTAGATATGTCAGTTCCCAGGGTGTTTTTGTTTTTGGAAGTCTTTCCAAGAGGTTTGTTAGGGTAGAATGCCTAATCTTAAATTTTGTTTTTTTATCTCAGTTAAATCAGTCAGTCACTTTGAGTTTTCCCAACTGTGTACATTGGTGCTAGTCCTCTGAGGCTGTAGACACTATGTTTAGGAATTAGAAAGGCTTCACCCTATTCTTGAAAATGGGTAGAAAGGTCCCAGGTTTCTATCACCACATAACTATTTAGAAGTAAGTTTTTGTTATGGATGGCTACTTATTTTTTGTAGTTCTAGTGGCATCAAAAACAACTCCGGTTGGACTGCTTGAATGTAAATATTAGCAGTAGGTCATAGTCCAGTCACATTAACTGTAGAATCTCTCTTTTCACTAGCAATTTGTATCCCTCCACCCTATGCTGACCTTGGCAAAGCTGCCAGAGATATTTTCAACAAAGGATTTGGTAAGGACTTTTTCTTCTTTTAATTTTAACATAAAAGAGAACATGTATGCTTTGACCTCTTCAGAAAATTAATCGCTTTGCTTTTCTAGACTGAACATCCTGCTGCACTCATGCTTCCACCGGGTGCATGTGCACCTCAGTTTCTTAGCCTTTCTTCCGGTCACAGTTGAAAAGCTTACTCTTTATTTTATTTTTTAAGACCGGGTCCCTCTCTGTAACCCTAGCTGTCCTGGAACTCACTCTTTAGACCAGGCTGGCTTGAACTCTCAGATCTACCTGCCTCTGCCTCCCAAGTGATGGGAGGCAGGTACCACCCCCAACTCCGGGGGTGGGTTGGGAGGGGGGAGCTTGTAGAACAGTTCAGGCCATGGTTAGATAGAGCTGCCTGGAATGACTGTTTTAATTTTATGGTTGTGACTCCTGGTAGACCGAAACCTTGAGAGTTTGGGCTTTTTAGAGTGAATTTGAGTTTTTTGAAAACTGTATTGCACATACCACTGCCCTTTGACTTCTGGTACTAGCCCTTTGGGATAAATGTCCTAAGTGTGTCACCATAAACAATAGGCCAGTCTGCGGAAGTGATTTTCTAATGTAACATTTAACAATGGCTTGAAAGGGGTGTATGAGTCAGGAAGTGGAGCCTGTTACAGGACACTGGGCAGCAGCTGCTGTCACCTCAGTTATCACCTCAGTAAGACTGACCGCTTGGAAGTGTTCACTCCGGTGTGTGCATTAGTACATTTTTGTTCCCTGGACTTTGGAGTTTTGTTAACTGTAATGTGAGTAGTAGGTATACATCTTTTCTGCAGAAGAATCTTATCTTTGCTCTCTTGTGTTTTGAAGGTTTTGGGTTGGTAAAGCTGGATGTGAAAACGAAGTCATGCAGTGGTGTGGTAAGTAATTGATGCTTTCATGAATCTGTTAATTTTGTAGCCACAAATGTCTACAGCCATTTTCCTAATGAGGCAGAAGTTAATTTGTTTTGAGTGATTTATGTGTAATATGATTTATTGGCTTTGTATATGATTTCTGATTTTCATGTGGTTTTGTTCTATTCCTGTATATTGTGTTACTATGACTGCACAGAGAAGTTGGGAAAGTCATTGGTTATATGGGACTGTTTACTCAGGTAGAGGACAATCTTGAAGGCCACTGCTCATTAGACTCCTGTAACCCTTTCTCTTAATACCTGTCAGAGTTCTGAGCTTAGCAGCAACTTGTTTATTTGACCACAGTGATCATTTAGTATAATGGCTGTGTTCTAATAGTCATTCATCTAGATGTCTACATGTTTATCCTGACTGGAATATCTCTGAAGAATTTACAGTTTAGATATGCCAACACATCCATCCCAACTGTTGTTAAAAAAGGTTAAAGTAAAATACCATATACTTTTTCTTGCTCTAAAAGCTTTGTTTTGAGATTGGAGGTGGGTGTGTAATGTACATGCTGAGGTATGATTCCTCAGTACTGTATGCCTGCTGCTCTGTATGTGACTAGGACTTGGTAAAGTTTGTGGTGGCATTTCCTAGTGCGTACAGCTTTGCATTCATGGGTCTTAGATTTGTCTTGTTCTGTGGTTTTTTTGGTCTGTAAATAAGTCTAATCATTTGATTATGGTTCAGTGACTGACTTGTTTGGATTAATAGATCACAGAATATTAGGTGACTGTAAATATTTTTTCTCCACTGTTGTTGGAGGTTGAACCCAGGGCCTTGCATTTCTACTAATCTTTATTTTCAGCCTACTGAGTTTTAAGTATGTTTGTGCATGTATGTTGTTCTAAACTAAAACACACCATCTTTGTCTTTAGAAAGTTTACTTTTAAGAGTGGGAGTGGAACTTAGCAGTAGAGTGTTTACCCAGCTATGTATGAGGTCCAGTGCTGTAAAACAAACAAAACACCCTTTCTCTTGGAAAGACAAACTTTAAGCTGAAGATAGAGAACAGAAAGTTTGTGTTGGAAGGAAAGGCTGATGTGAGAGCAGAATTGGGGAAAGTTATGGAAGTCAGTTCAAGTTTGTGTTGGAAAGAAAGCTGATGTTAGAACAGAGTTAGGGAAAGTTATGGAAGTCAGTTCAAGTTCTTGAAGGACATGTAGGCATTGGATTAAAGAAGGGATGCTTTGTTTATGCTTGGGAGTGGAATTGAATAGTGATAGGACTCATTCTGTAATGCAAACCTATGCAGAATTAAGTTCTACTAAGGTCCTTCGATTTCTTGAGCTGCAGAGATGTTCAGGCTCCCCAGAATGTAGAAGAAAAGTCCCTAGTGATGGAGCGAACTGCTTTGTTGGTGTCATCTGGCTCAACTCACCCCACAGGCTGATGTTCAACAGCCTTGTGTCCTGAGCATTCCGTGGCATAGGTTAGGCTGGTTCTTGATCTCTGGTTTGTTGGAAGAGCATGCGTTGCATGTGTTCAATGTTGTCTCACTGATGTATTTAATGTTGTCTCGTTGATGTATTTAATGTTGTCTCACTGATGTACTCAATGTTGTCTCACTGATGTGTTCAATGTTGTCTCACTGATGTGCACGCAGAGCTACAGAGCTTTTGTGTGTGGGTTCAATTGGACTAATCCACAGGAGGCTATGCTGTCCCTTTGAGAAAACAGACCTACCTCCAAAATAGTATTTTGTTAGTTTTTCAAGACAGGGTTTTTCTGTGTAGCCCTTGCTTGTTGTCCTGGAACTGACTCTGCAGACCATGCTGGCCTTGAACTTAAGAGGTCCACCTGCCTCTGCCTCCCCAGTGCTGGGGTTAAAGATTTATTTTTTTTATTTCATGTTGCTACACTGTAGCTGTTTTGAGACACACCAGAAGAAGGCATCAGATCTTATTACAGATGATTGTGAGTCACCATGTGGTTGCTGGGATTTGAACTCAGGACCTCAGGAAGAACAGTCAGTGCTCTTAACCTCTGAGCCATCTCTCCAGCCTGGTATTTCTTATCTCTACACCTATCACAATTTCCTATAAACTTAAAAAAAAAAAAATCAATTTTAGACATAGCTTTAAAGTGGTTAGAGTGTAGAGATATTGATACAGAAACCATGAATCAGAACTCTGACAGGCTGGGCTGGAGAGATGGCTCAGCCGTTAAAGGCTAGGCTCACAACCAAAAATATAAGAACTCTGACAGGCTGTTGTAAGAGTTACATTTTATCTTGGGATATTTTACCCACGTGCTGTGCTTGGAAAGAAAGATACTTTGTTTCTCTAGAAAATTCTGAGATACAGCCTCCCAGTGTTTCCCCCTTTACTTGGTATGCCACAGGGGATTGGCAGATCTTTTTTGCTACCAACCCAAAATAAGATTCACTTATTTTTAAATAAAAATGTTTTTATTTTAGGTGTGTGAGTGTTTGCTGCATGTATGCCAGTGTGTGCCTGGTGCCAGTGCTGTCAGATTCCCTGGTACTGGGGTTACAGATGGTTGTGGGTGCCAGGACCCGAATCTGGGTCCTCTGCAGAAGCGGCCCTTTCTCCAGTCCCGGCCTGAGCTTGTTATGGTGCTTCATATTCATCCCTGTATTGAGTATTTCCTCTGCTGACAGGTGATGTTTGACACAGACCAAGTGTAAAGGAATCAGTAAAGCTCCCACACTTCACTCTTAGAAGAACT
Source organism: Rattus norvegicus (assembly GCF_021556685.1). NCBI lineage: Eukaryota > Metazoa > Chordata > Mammalia > Rodentia > Muridae > Rattus > Rattus norvegicus. The sequence goes on along the minus strand of NC_141548.1, from coordinate 2,476,009 downwards.
TAGTGTTCTTGGTATATGGTTTTGCCTCCATATGTATCTGTGCCCCATGTTTGTGCCACAGAGACCAGAAGAGGGTGGGTACTGTGAAACTGGAGTTACAGACTTGTTAATCACTTTGTGGAGTGCTAGGATCGACAGCGTTCTTAACTACTTAGCCATTTCTCTATTCCTTTCCCGTGCTTTAGAACAATGAAAATGTGGGGAGTTGGGTGAGATGTGTTGGTGGGGACACACCTTTAATCCCAGCACTAGGGGGGCAGGCAGGTCAGGCCAGCTTCAGTTTCTACAGAGAGGTCCAGGTCAGCCAGGGATACATAAGTGAGACAAAACCCAAACAAAACAGCAAAAGGATGATATAGATGTTGTTTGGAAAAAGGCAAGAAACCTAGTCAAGACTCATCTAAACAAAGCAGAGGGACTGGAGAGGTGGCTCAGCAGGTCGGATAGGTGCTGCTCTTGCAGAGGACTTTAGTTCATGTCTCAGGACCCAGACGATGGCTCACAACTGCCTCTGTCCAGTTTCAGGAAATCAGACTGCTCTGGCCTTCATGGGCACCTGTACGTATATACTCAAATTAAAGATAAATCTTTATAAAGGGAAAAAGAAAACTAGAATATGGACTATTGGAGGATTTAAATTTTACTTATTGACATTTGTCACAGTATTTTGTGTGTGGATTATGTGAATGTGCAGGCACCTGTGTCACAGGGCACAGTGAGGACAGCTGGCTGGGCTCAGCAGTCGTGTCTTACCGCCGTGTGGGTCTGAAGATGGAGGTTAGGGTCAGACTTGGCAGCCTGTAGCCCACTCAGTCACCTCACTGCTGGGTCCTGTGTACTTAATCTTTACCTTCCAAAGGACCTTCTGGTGGCAGTCAGTTGGTCAGAGGCTGGCTCGTCACTGCTGTTTGCTTAGGGAGTAGCGCAGTGGAGAGCTGTAAGTGCTGTGTCAACTGGGCAGTGGCCTCTTCCAGGCTTAGGAGAAGGCTCATCAGGCTGTTTATTGTCTCGTTAGGAATTTTCAACATCTGGCTCATCTAATACAGACACTGGTAAAGTCAGTGGGACCTTGGAGACCAAGTACAAATGGTGTGAGTATGGTCTGACTTTCACAGAGAAATGGAACACTGACAACACTCTGGGGACGGAGATTGCAATTGAAGACCAGATTTGTCAAGGTTTGAAACTGACCTTTGACACCACGTTTTCACCAAACACAGGGTAAGTGCTGGTGTTGGTGCACGCTGTGCTTACAGGCCTCGTCTGCTCAGGAAGGAGCAGCTGTCACAGTGCCTCCATCGCCTGTGGCAGCACCAATTCACCTTTGCGTTGCCCGCCACTGCCAGGGCCTTGCTGTCAGAGATGATGGCCTCTTCACTGTGGCTGTGCTTACTGCCATTTCCGAGGCCATTGTGACTGCTGTGATAGGGCAGTGCTGTCATCCCATGTGGGTTGTTTAATTGATTTGGCTGTTTTTAACCCTATAATTGTCACACTGTGGTTTGTTTAAATCTGTTTCAAGTCCACCATGCAGTTATATGTATAAATCTTGGTCATTGGCATGAGTTTCAAGTCAGTCTCTTCTTTTTCCAGAAAGAAAAGTGGTAAAATCAAGTCTGCTTACAAGAGGGAATGTATAAACCTTGGCTGTGATGTTGATTTTGATTTTGCTGGACCTGCCATCCATGGGTCAGCCGTCTTTGGTTACGAGGGCTGGCTTGCTGGGTACCAGATGACCTTTGACAGTGCCAAGTCAAAGCTGACAAGGAGTAACTTCGCAGTTGGCTACAGGACTGGGGACTTCCAGCTACACACAAATGTGTAAGTCCTTTGTGGCTTGTTGAGGTGCAGGCTCTCGGAGGACGGTGTGCGACGTCATTTCTTTTGGTCTGTTTTTAGTTTGAAGGATTTCTGTTGCCACAGGTGGTCCTCAGAAGCATGCAGTGTGGACACTGACTGGGAGCTCCTGTCGTCAGCTCAGGATGCTTTGTGCCTTTACACGAGGTGTCAGACTTGGCAGTCTGCTGTCAGTGCCTTCTCTGACAAAATGACCTGTGCTGTGTGGGGTTGCTAGGATGGTCTTACCATCTTCACTCACGGTGCTAGGCGAGTTGTGCCTCACACCTTTAATCCTAATTTGGAAGGCAGAGACAGCTGTATCTTTCTGAGATTGAGGCCACGTTAGTCTACATAGTGAGTTTAGGCTGGCTAGAACTACATAGTAAGTTCCTTTCTCAAAAATCGGGGGCTGGGTATGGCATTTTTTTTTACCCAACTCAAGTTAATATAGAAAGGACTTAACTTTTTTCTTTGACAAAAGTGTACATTTTAAAAAGATTTATTTATGTGTATGAGTATATATATACCCACATACCAGAAGAGGGCATCAGATCACATAGATGGTTGCGAGCCACCATGTGGTTGTTGGGAATTGAACTCAGGACCTCTGGAAGAACAGCCAGTGTTCTTAACCGCTGAGCCACCTCTCTAGCCCTGACAAAATAGTATACTAGTAAGTAACAGGACAGAAGAAAACGTTCTCACAATCCTACCAGCTACACATAATCGTAAAAGTTTATATGTGTTTATCTGTTTGTTATGACACATGTGCAGGTTAGTGGGAAATTGAGTTCCCAGGGATTAAACTCAGGTCCTTAGACTTGGTGGCAAGGACCTTAAGACCCAGTAAGGCATCTCTCTGCTCCTAGATAACAGTTTTTTAATAAAGTCCCTTGTGTGGCCCTTCCTGACGTGAAACTGACTACCTAGATATATAGAATCTTTATTATCTTTTGCTGTTCACTCTTGTGTCTGTGCACGTGTGTGTGGTGCTGCTGGCGGGGTGAGTGCAGGATTCATCTAGGATAGGCAGCGTGCGATCATTGAACCACAGCCCCATGTCTGCACAAGTGTGCATGCGTGCAAGCCAGCAAACGAAACAAGTGTTCCACACCTTTAATCCCAGCACTCCTGAGGCAGAGGCAGAGGGAGCTCTATGAGTTTGAAGTCAGCCTTGTCTGCATAGTGAGTTCCAGGACAGCAGGACCATGTAAAGAGACCTTATCTTTAAAAAAATAAGGCGAGGCAGAAGGAATGTGGGGACGGAGTCTAGTCTGGGCTACAGAGTGAGACTCACCCTGTCTCAGCCACACCGGAGAGGACTTGGCAGTTTTCAGTGGAGCTTTATAGGCCAGCATGAGCAAAGCCATCCTTCCCCACCCACCCCTCAGCTCTAGGGAATGAACCCAGGGCTTCTGCACACTAGGCAAGCCCTGTGTAGTTACCTGCTCAGTTGTGGTAGTGCTTATACCTCCTACAGTTTTGCCCAGTGCCTTAGAGGTGGTTGCATCGTCTATTCTAGATTCTAATTCAAAATATCTTACAGAAATAATGGGACAGAATTTGGAGGATCAATTTATCAGAAAGTATGTGAAGATTTTGACACTTCAGTAAACCTTGCTTGGACATCAGGTACCAACTGCACTCGTTTTGGCATTGCAGCTAAATACCAGTTGGACCCCACTGCTTCTATTTCTGTGAGTACCTCTGGGCGTAGGGCGGGGAGCTACTCTGGGTCACTGGGTGGTGAGGAAAGCTGGCCTGGGATTCGCAGCCCATGTTGACAGATGTACTGGGGCTGGGGTTGGAATGCTCCTTGTCCTGTGGAAATGGGGATAGAGGTTTGACTTTCAGGTTAGAGCTCTGTGGTGATTGGATGAGAACCCTCTCCCCCTCCCCCCAGGCTAGTGTATTTGAATGCATGGTCCCCACTTGGTGAGAATGTATTAGGAGGTATGGCCTTGTTGGAGGAGATTGGGGCAGATTTTGAGATTTCAAAAGCCTAGCCATTTGTAATGCCTCATGTGTGTGGATCTGATGTAAGCTCGGCTACTCGTCCAGCACCCTGCCTGCCTGAGGCCATGCTTCCCCCCCATGATGGCCATGGGCTCACTCACCCTCTTGAATCAGGAGCCCCGAATTAAGTGCTTTCTTTATAAGTTACCTTGGCCATGGTGTCTGATCACACAATAGAAAAATAACTAATAATCACAGAATAATAATAGATAAATAAAATAGAAAATAATAATAATCACGGAAGTTGGCCTTACATTGAGAGCTTCTGAATTAGTTTTGCTAATATCCCTGAGCCTGCCTAAGCTCCAGGTAACCAGCGTGTGGAGCCCTGGGTGGCTCGTAATTTTGTCAGGGAGTAACAGTACTTTCTTTGACTATGAAGTGTCTTCAGATTTTATCTAAGAGAGCACTGATCTAGCACCATTTTTACAGGTGAAGCGACTGGAGTTTGGTTGAGAGAGGACAAAATATTACTGTTGGTGGTGGGGTGGGATTGGTTAACCCAGACTAGACCCAGTGTTTTGACCTTAATCCTGTCTAGGGTGAGTAGAATATCTCACTGGGACTGTTGCCTAAAACCTTCACCTCCAGGGCTTCCTCCCCTCTGCTAGGGCCCAAGTGAGATGGCCACTCTTGTCAGAATCTTGTGCCTTTCTCCTGTTTCTGTGTTTAGTCATAGTGGCTTGAGATAGAGGAGTGTGTGTGCTGTGTGGGGCAGGGAATTGGCTTCCGTGTCCAGCAGATCAGCACCTGTTACTGAGTGTCAGGGACTGTCTGTTCCATATGTGCTAGGGATGACAGGAAGTTAAACAGTCAGGAGAGTCACTTCTGTTACATAAAGTACTCTTGATCCCCAAAGATCCCTTTTTAAAAAATTATTTTATGCATGGGTACTCTTATCTGCATGTACACCTGCATGCCAGAAGAGGGCATCAGATCGCATTAGATAGTTATGTGTGGTTGCTGGAATTGAACTCAGGAGCTCTAGAAGAGCAACTGATGCTCTTAACCGCTGAGCTATCTCTTCAGCTCCGTGTTTTGAAGCCTTAAGCTGTTACGTTTTAGCCCTGTCTTTTGCTTTTTGTTTAAAGATTTATAATCAGAGATAGTGTGAAAAGTACCCAGAGTGCTTTTCCCTTTGACCAGTCAGTGGTGGATCCGTGACTGGCTGCACTAGGTACAGCACTCTTCTCAGCACACTGGTCTCTTACACTAAGTGCCCTCTCTTGTCATGTGTGTGCTTGTGGCACTGGGACAGATGGACGGCAGCGGCAGGAACACCTTTCAGCTACCAGTCATTGTGGAAATAAATAGAGCATTTCCCACCCGAGTAGAGCTGTTGATACCCCCCCCCCCCCCCGCACCCCTCCTCCACACACCCACATTGGCTTCCTCTTGTCCTTGCCTGTTAGGTTACACAGAAAAAGGATGGAGTCACTGAATCAGTCCGTAGCTGCTGTTCTCACAGCATGTTGTTGTGTGTATACTTGTAGCCCCGGGATGCTAAAGAGCTCAGGAATGGGGGACGAGCTTCCCCATCCCCGCCCCGAGGCATGTCTCACCATTCTGCGGCTTGCAGGCTGTGTCATGTGTAACTATGACTGCCTGGCACATCTATAGGTGAACTTGTCGGGGTACAGTGTAGAGTTTGGATCCCTGTTAGCGTGTAATCGGCTTAGTGAAGATGTCAGTTGAGGTAGTGGAGACGGGTGCTGAAGGAGTGCCCAGCAGCCCTTTAGAGTCAAGAATGAAGGACACACACGCCAACCAATTTTGACATGCCTTGACTAGCTCAGTGGTTGGGCATTTCTAAGCCTCCCTGTGGCTAGCACATTTCCTTCCAGTATTCCTGGACTAACAACCGTCTGAATCTGTGTTATCTTCTGGGCAACCCCCACTGCCCGCCAGGACCCCTTTCCCTTTCCACCTATACTGCTGAATGGTTTTTCTTCTGCAGCTCTTGAATCTCATCCCTCTTTCTCTGTCCCTTGCCCTCATGGTCTAAAAGTCCCACCCCATCTCCTTGCCCAGCCATGGCTCTATGGCAATTCCTATCAGTCGAAGGCAGCTGGACCCCTGGGCTGGAAGAGCGGCTTTTGGGAGGCAAATAAGACAAAGCACTAGAGACCACTCCACGGGTTGGCTGCCCACCCAACACCCCTGTCTCAACCACCCAGCCCTGTCTCAGCTCCTGAAGGTCTGTGACCTAAATCCTAAATTGTCACGGTATATAAGGAAATTGATAAGTCATGGTTCCTCATCAGGCCCCAACTAGTTACAGCCAAAATCCAACAGCATAGAGCTAAGAGTGTGAGGAAGGAATTAGACTGGAAGTTTGAGGAAGTTGATGGATGGTGTAAGCCATGAAAAAACTGCTCACTGCATTTCAGAGGTGGCCCCACCTCTAGTGAGTCTGCTAGGTGTCATCAACCACATGTTACTTGTTTTTATGAGTTTCACAAGGGCGAGTTTCTTTATTATGTGTGTGTATCATGGTGGGGGTGGGATTCTGGATACACAGCCTAAGGTGTGTAAAGAGTGTTGAGCTCTGCTGACATGACAATTTGATTTTGAGTTAATGTTTAATGTTTTAAGTGGCACTTGGTGTTTTCTTAATATATAATTCTAAATTTTAGTATCTCATTGACTTAAAGGCACAGGCCCCATAGCTTCCTGATGGGGAATACCTAAGAACTTTGTCTCTCTTCAGAAATGTTTTTTTCTCTTTCTAGGCAAAGGTCAACAACTCTAGTTTAATTGGAGTGGGCTATACTCAGACTCTGAGGCCTGGTAAGTATCTTTGATAATGAAGGATTGTTTTACAGCTCCCTCCCCCTTTCAAAAGGTTCATTTATTTAAGTGTATGTGTGTTTTGTCTACTTGTACATCTGCACACTAGAAGAGGGCATTTGACCCAATGGGATTACAGATACAGAATGGTGAGTGCTGGGAATTGAACTCAGGACCTCTGGAAGAGTACCCAGTGCTCTTAACTGCTGAACCATCACTTTATTTGTACATTCTTTTTTTTTTTTTAAAGATTTATGTATTTATTAATTATATATAAGTACATCTTCAGACACACCAGAAGAGGGCACCAGATCTCATTACAGATGGTTGTGAGCCCCATGTGGTTGCTGGGAATTGAACTCAGGACCTCTGGAAGAGCAGTCAGTGCTCTTAACCGCTGAGCCACCTCTCCAGCCCTGAACATTATTTTCAAAATTACATTTAGTTTATTCTTTTGTGAGCCTTTCAAGCCTTTCCTGGAAGCTGCAGCTTATCATACCCGCCCCCTCACTCCTTACAGGGAGGGGCCTGCTTGGAATAAGCATGGCTGCCCTCACCCTAAACCGCCCCACTCCTCTAAGCTTAACCATTATGTAGTTCCTCCCTGGTGTCTGAATATTGTCTTGGGTCAAAGGTGTCTGCAGTTCCCTTCAGATAATGGATACCAGAGCAGTTCCAAACTAGGGAGTGGTCTGGGTCACAGCAGATCCCCACCCAGTAGGTCTGAGCCGGAGAATTCTGTTTCTCTGGAGCTTACAGCTGCTTAGAGCAGTTGATGACCAAGGTCTGAAAGCCCTGGCAGCCCGCTTTCCTAATGGGGCACCTGCTTCCCACAGCTAAATTTTATTTAGACTTAAAACCTAAAGAAAAGTGAAAGTGAACACTGAAGGCCAGTTCCCCATATACTAATCTCAGATGAGTAATAAGTATTAACTTACCTGCCCTGTGTTTTCCCACTTACTCCCAGATCTCATCTCCAGTGTTACTTAGTCTGGGCAGGCAGTTTAGTGAAGACGCATGTTAGAACATGGTGTTTAGGATGTTTTGAACTTTTTATGCCTGCAGATTCGCGTTTACCCTCAGAGTTTCTAGCTTCACTGTTGATCCCTATGCTCTCGCTGGCCTGAGTCCGTATGGCCAGCTCCCATACAGCTGAGGAGGGGACTGGCAGGGCTGAGTCATGGTGGTTTGCTTTGTTTGCAGGTGTGAAGCTTACACTGTCTGCTCTGGTAGACGGGAAGAGCTTTAATGCTGGAGGCCACAAACTTGGGCTTGCCTTGGAATTGGAGGCTTAATCCAGTTAAAAGAAACCTCTGGGAACGGATATCAGAAGATTTGGCCTTAATATATTTCCATGCGACCAGCAGGCTCCCCCTCCCCCCCAGAAGGTGATCACATCAAAGGATGATTAAGCAAGAGCGTGTTTTAAATATTTAGACAGTCACCCGTTGGCTGGTTTCTAGTTGGATGGTTATCTCGTTATCAGTGCTGCCGTCGTGCGGCCTCCTCTACATTATTTAATGTACTTAACTGTTAAATGTGCTACCCACCAATGATGAAATAGACGTTTATGAAAACCGTGCCATGGTGTGCATGTTTGTTTTATGTTCCTTTTACCCTTGACTGTTGTACTGAATGAGATGGATCAGTGGATGTTTTAAGATGAGGTAGAAGATCTTTTTTGTGATATTCACCCATCACTAGAATCACTTTGGTAACCCCAAACATGACAAATTATGAATAAAACGAGTGTACACAACTAATGCCTCACGTATGTGCAGTCAGATTGCAGCCTAGGGGCTAATCTTCTTGGTAAATACTTCTGGTGAGCACTTTGCTCTTTACCGAAACTTGGGCAACCAAACTCCCTGTGTCCCTAGCATAATCAATCCACGAGGTCTTTGAGACTACAATAAAATACAAGGATACATGCTTTAATACTCTGCAGTTTCTAAGTTTGTGCAAAGTTCCAGTGAATGACTTAATCCATGGACGATGAGGGAAGGAAAAGCAGCAGTGGTGCTGAAGGGTTAAATAGGCATGGGAGCCCTTTCTTCTGAGCCTCGAAGCAAGGCAGGAAGGCGGAAGTGGACGGACTCTCCCATAGACAGGTATTGGGAAGCTGAGCTGAGAGGTTTGGGCCCTGGCAGCCCCCCCCCCCCCCCCCTGTAGCCATCACCTGGGTGATTTGCATTACCTAGTGACTCTAGTTGGAAAAGTAGTACTGCCCGGGGGAGGAGGTAGGTCACAGGTGAGGGGTAATCAAAGATGAGAGGTGAGCGTCACTCCTGAGGTCTAGTTGTGAACTTGTTGGAGTACTTTGGGGCTTCCCCAGTAGAAATGGTGCGTGCCCACTGTCCCGTGGCCTAGTGCTCCTTCCTCAGCTAACAAGTGCACTTCACGCTGGCTCTGCTCTGGCTAGAGTACACATGTGGGTTACCAGTATGTCAAAGGTACTTCTCAAAATGGAGTGGCCAGGTCCCCTGTGTGCACCTCGGTATGTACTTGTGAAGGAATAGTTCCCAGTGGGTTGGTGTGTGGCAGGGACGTGGGGCTTGGACAGACTCAGTTGTGGGCTCATGCAGCTGTACTTGGAGCCGCTGCTGGGTGTGTTTCACTTGGGCCTTAACCATAGGTGGCAAACCTGTGGTCCCAGAAACTGTCCTTTGTGCCTCAGTATAAAGAATGTCACCCTTCTTCCAGAGCAGCAAAGCACCAGGCCCCAGGTCAATAAAGGTTGGCTCCTTATAGTGTCCCCCACAAAGGACTGTGCTGGAAAAGTTTTTAAGTTCTTGAGGTTCCTTGAATGAGGTTGGCTACCCACCCTCCTGTCTGCTTTAATTAACCCTTGGACATCAGTTTCTTCCCTTAGGACTCAAGCCGGTGAGGCAGCAGATAGAAATACCAGCCAACCTTAGGTCCTCTGGTTTGGGTCAAGAGGGTTGCTTCTCAAGTAATAGCCACTGTTAGGGTTTCCACTGCACACTGGGGAGGCAACAGCCCTGTGAAAACGTGGGTAGACTGCCAGCAGACCTGACCTAGCTATAAAGTACCCATAACTAGGTGGTGTCGACAAGGTGTGGCATGTGGCTAGGACACAAGAGACAGGGTCCTCCCTTTATCAAAGTCCTCGGAGCCTGTTGGAACTGTATTCAATGCGTACAGCAGGGGAAATTTATTAAACTATCCGGTCAGATAGGGCCACGAGCCTTGGTGCCAGGGAGACCACTTTACTGGAAAAACTGCCTAAATGAACGTCGGAAATGGATGCTCAGAAGGTCGCGTGTTCCAGTACCTTTACTTTCAGGTTTAAACGTCGGGTCACTGGCTGGGTTTCTTAGCTTCTCACACCCAAGCCCTAAGCATGATGTTTGTTACCCTAGATCTTAAAGGCCAAGGAGAGCCCGTCATCCAGGGGCAGGAGGCTAATGTAGACCCTGGCGTCCCGCAGGATGCGCTCGTTTAGGTTCCGCACACATTCAACAGCCTTGTTCTTGGGCTGAGGTTGGAGCACCTCTCCGCGCCACAGGACCTACAGATGGAGGGCGGGGCCGTCGGAAGTGGGGGTAGCCGACCTAGGGCTTTAGCCGGGAGGGGCGGGCATAGATACTCTGGGCGGGGTTTGGGACTGGGCAAGGGGAGAGCCAGGACCTAGCCACCGGAAGGAGCAGTTTTACCTTAACTTGTACTTACTCTGAGCACGGCGAGCACGCCTCCCGGGCGTAGGAGCTGCAGACAGCGCTCGTAGTAGGCGGTACAGTTCTCCTTGTCTGCGTCCACCACCGCTATGTCGAAGGTTCCGGCCTCGCCCGCCGCCAGGAGCTCATCTTACGGGGACAGAGGGCAGGTGCAGCTGAGCTACGGTCTCAGCGGCCCAGAAGCCCTTGCCCATGGCGGGCCGCTCAGGGTCGCCAGTTTTGTTCCCCCGGGTTGGACAGTGCTGGCTGGGCCCCTCCCGCGCCGGTGCTCACCCAAAGTCTGCAGGGCGGGCTGCAGCCGAAGGTCGATCTTCTGCTCCACTTCTGCCTACGGAAGGAGGCCGGTCAGGCCGGCACGCCCCTGAGCCGGAGCCCGAACGGCTGCAGGAGTGGGGCTCTCACCTGCTTCCACAGGGGCCGTCCCAGCTTCGGGGGCTCTGCGTCCACCTCGCAGGTCACTACGCGGCCAGCCTCGGGAAGCGCCAAGGCTAGGGCCAGGGCCGAGTAGCCCGTGAAAGTACCTGTGGACCGGGACACCGGCAAGCTCAGTCAGGGTGCAGGACGGCCCTGTGACCCTGGTTTCCAGAGACCATGGCTGCGGGTTCCTACCCAGATCCAGAGCTTTCTTGGCTTTGATGAGCCGCGCCAGGTTGGCCAGAAGCTGGGCCTGTTCACAGGTCATCATGGAATCCCCCTGCGGCTGCTCCAGGGTCAGCTGTGTGTGGGGAGAGGGTGATGCCATTCCTGCCTGTCACCCCCCCACCCCAAACCCCGGGCAGGTTTTGAATCCTTCAGGGACTCCGGTGGCGGGTGTGGCTTAGAGGGGACAGGTCTCAGGGAACCCGGAAGCCCAGAGAGGGTTTCTGTTTAGCTCAAGGTCACACAGCCACGTGAGGTCCACCACGCTGGAAGTGGGGAGCCTGTTCTCGGCCCCAGTCTTACTGACCAGTCGCAGGCTCCGCAGCGCTGGGTGTTCCCTCATGGAGCGGCTCAGCAGATACTGCCACAGGGGATTGTCCTGAGGGGGCAGCAGGCGCTGATGCCGCCTGTACCCCCACGGAGGCCACCGTTTCCCTGCCGGGGAGAAGGTACCCGGTTAGGGCCTGCAGTTCTGACCAGGTTCTCGGGCTCTGCTCAGCGCCCTCCCATTCCCGGGGCTGCTGCAGCCCAGCCCAGCTTACCCAGAAAGAGACCAGTAGCGAAGGCGGCGCCCAGCGCGGCGGAGCCCAAGGCCAGCGCGGCAGGGATAGATAGCCGAGGCACGGGCAGGGCCATGGTGTGGGTTAGCGGCGGCGGAGATCACGTGTGCTGGAGTAGAGGGGACCGGACTGGGACCAGTAAGCAGACTGGGCTCCACCTTGTCCCGGCCCTGCTCGCAGAGCCGCGGCCTCGGGCACCATCTGGTGACACATGGCCGTATTGCAAGGTCAGGCTTTGAACATCTCGCCACCCGGTGGTTGCATGCGGAACTGCGTTGGGCCGTGGCGTCATCCCCGCACTGGGGCTCTTGTGAGCATAGGGAGAGGGGATAAAGTGTGTGTGGCTAAAGGAGGAGTTCAAAGAGACTGGGGGGATGCTTCTTAGAGAGGTGCCCAAAGTTAAAGGAACCAAGAACCTGGTTTGAAGTCACCTGGGTTCCACTAGGTATCCTTAGTGGCTGGTGGCTGGGATGCTGGGTGTAGCTTTTGCGTGTGTGTGTGTGTGTGTGTGTGTGTGTGTGTCTGTGTGTGTGTGTGTGTCTGTGTGTGTGCGCGCGCGCGCGCGCGTCAGTTTTTCCGAGTCTGTTTCTTTTCTAAAAAGCAGGGATTACAGTCTTACCACCAAAGGCAACGGGATTCCTCCCACATAATAGGTACTCAATAGTGGTACTTGCCGTTATGGTCATTGGCTAGAGAGGGTTCCTTGAGAAGCGGCGACATCTTGGCAGGCATTTCTTGAATACCTACTATATGCTTCCGGTGGAAGCAAAAGGTGATGGTAGTTTATGGCTTGGAAACAACTGGACAGGTACAACTGGTACGCAACTCAACTCAACTATCCCTCTTTCTTTACGGTGAAATCCTTACTAGACCTCGCTAACACGCAACTCGCTGACCTGACCCCAGGGACCTAGCAATTGCTTAAGGCATCACCTGCCCGGCCCCCAGGTACCACAGGGGTGTGCCACAGATAAAAAGGACCCCTGCCACACCAGCACTCACTCTTGCTCAGCTCCCCTCTCCCCCCCCCCTCATCTCCCCATCTCCTCAACTCCTCTCTCTCCCTCTCTGCCCTGCTTTTCTCTGCCTTCATGGCTTTGCTCCTGTCTGTTTACAAGTCCACTTGCTTGCCTCTACCCCTGGTCCTCCCTCCTCTCCCTTTTCCCTAGGGAAACCCCCTTTATACCAGATCAGTTGCATAGCGTAATTTCTCAGGGGTGCCCCTTGCCTCGGGCCACCAAGAATACAGCACTATATTTCCCAACTGCCCACCACACCTGATGGGGTTCCAGTTGAAAACACCTGTACAGTGTAGTGTGCCTATTAGGTTATTGGCGTTGTCTTTTTTTTTAAAAAGACTCATTTATTTTTATGTATATGAGTACATTATAGCTGTCTTCAGACACACCAGAAGAGGGCATTGTATCCCATTACAGATGGTTGTGAGCCACCATGTGGTTGCTGGGAATTGAACTCATGACCTCTGGAAGAGCAGTTAGTGCTGTTAACTGTTGAGCCATCTCTCCAGCCCTGGTGCTGTCTTTAAGAGCTCGAATTCACAGGGCCCCAGAGGTGGTTACCCTGGAAGTCCTTTTTTTAAACAACACTCTCCAGGCCACCAAAGGCAGGCAGACGGGTGCAAGGTCAGTGAGAGATCCTAGGACTAGTCAACTGGAATCAATGCTGCTAGAGTCCGGGGCCTAGGAAGTGAGGGCAGGTCTCCAATCACAATCAGGATAGATTGGCTTCTTGACCTATCAGCGTCTGTACCGGGTGCAGGCAAACAGGAGAGGAACCTCCTTTCTCTGGGTGAGTGGTGGGATCTCAGCTGCTTCCCCTAACTGCTCCTAGAACAGGCTCCTTAGACAAGCTGTTCCTTCTTGTTGACTCTCAATGTCTGTCAGTCCTGAAAATGCCTCTGAGTTTGAGTCATGTTCTCCAGGTAAGGCCTGAAGAAAAGTAAGTCCCTTTGGGGCTGAGCACACAGCAGGCCCTAAATGTGTGCTGGCAGGGCCACACAGCGGCCAGTGGCAAAGACACGACGATTGGAAGTCTTTACTTAGCACCTACTGGGTGCCAGGGGCTGTGCACCCAGCATCCCTTTAAAGCAGCGATGTTGCTCCCATTTTCAAGAGAAGGAAAGTCCTGGATTGCTGGTGTCCGAGTTCTCTGCCTAGCGAGTGGCTTTGCCCTGCTAAATTTCCACCTTCTCAGCACACAGTCCCCTCTAGGTCTCTCCAGCCGGCCTATGGCACAGGGTCCCTGTCCTTAGCTGGAGCCCCCTGCCCCATATCTGGGGATCTGGGTGGTCTACAAGTTCTCAGTGCATACGACAGCCTTCCTCCCCCAGCCTGGCTCCAGGCAGGAGCCGTGGAGGTGGGGGAAGCAGGCGAGGAGGGAGCCATGTCACCATATATCCCAGTCAGATTAAAAAACTAATTTGAAAAGATTAATGCCTTCCATTCCTGTTACGCGGGCTCTGATACCTCTGGGCCTGCGGCCGCTCTGCCTCCTGATTATTGAATTTTTATGGCCTGGTAATTAATTGCAGATTCCCTGTTTTGTTCTATTTCTTTTTCTCTGACATTTTAATTTCAACAGAAAGCACTGGTCTCTATGCAGATTCTCTCTGGAGACCCTAATGGTCTATAAAACAGAATGACTTATACACGTGGCATCCACTTCAGCTGGCGAGCGATTGTTTGAAACCTTGCTGATCACGCAAAATTTAATTTCCCCACCTCCCTCTCCTCTTGCTCCTCGCCTCTAGTCTCTTCCGATGCAGGGCCAGTGCCTCCCAATCTGTTGCAGGCCCTTGTTGTAGGAGGCGGGGCCTGAAGTCAGGACCGGGTTTGATCCCTTTCTTTGGGTTCGAGGAACTGGGTGCATGCAGATAAATGGGCATTCTTGGCCATATTGGGTCACAGCTGTTCACAGACACCGGCTGGGACAGACCCTTGTGTTTCTGCCTGTTGCCTTCCAAGTTCTACTCCTTCCAGCCCTGCTAACGTCCCATGGGCTTGTCATCTCCTTTAGAGCCAGCACCCAGGCGCCCCCCGCCCCGGAACAGGTCACCTAGTGAAGGCAGAAGATTCAATTGAGCTGAAGAACTGGGAACTCATTAGGCAAGTCAGGGGAGGGTGATAGGGCTTCATGGCCCAGTGTGGCCAGGGCTTCTGGGTCTTGGTTTGGATTCTTACAAACATCTGGGGTTGGTGGTCTAAACTGTCAGTCAACCTGTGCGCCCAGCTTTGAACTGTGACTGATCCAGCTCAAGGGCTTCTACTCATTCCTGGGGTAACAAGAAGTCAGGACATGGGGATTGGGGATTTAGCTCAGTGGTAGAGCGCTTGTCTAGTAAGCACAAGGCCCTGGATTTGGTCCTGGGGGGAGGGAGGGGGGGTTTCAGGACAGGAGGTAGGATTCCTCAGGGCTGCTAGCTCCGAGTCCCTGGGGGGCCCCAGGAACCTTTTTCTTCCCTCTGGGAAGACTTTTTTGGGTGACTCCCCAGTGCATTCCGGACCGGCCCCCGTTTCTCAGGGAAACTTGCAGCTTGACTTCATGTCTGGGCCGAGACTGCCAGATTCTGAAGCAAAGGTAACACCTCTTACCTTGAGGCTTTGGGAGGTCAGGCTGAGACTCTGGGGACCCTAAGAGCAATTCAAGATAGTGGACTGAGGAGGTAGATCATACAACGGGTTTCAGGGGTTCCTCAAACTGACCGGGGAGGAACCCAGAGACTGGGTCGCTCACCTTCTGTGCTTGGATACTGGGCAGCGGGCACTGGCAATGCCCAAAGTGCTTCAGTTTCCCCCTCTTTTGAGAGGCCAAATGGGGAGGCAGTAATATGGGCCCCAGATAGACCTGGGTTCGAATGTGGGGCCCATCAGTGACCCCAGCCTGTCTGAGCTCAGAGCCTCTCAGTTGAATAAAATGGGATCGTTACGGTTTGGATCTTAGAGGATTGAGGGGGGGGGCAGTGTGTGGGAATCTTGGAAGTGGAGCCTAGTAACGGAAAGCTGGGTCACTGGGCATGTGACCACTAAGGGAATATGGGGACCCCTCCTTTCCCTCTGTTTCCCATTCTTCATGAAATAAGCAGCCCGTGGCACCCCCACCCCCAACCATGAGGTACTGGGTTAGCATGTGCACACATAGCAACTTATTAAATGATTATGAACCCCAAACTCTGAAATCATGAGCCAGATAAACCATCCTTCAGACCCCCTTTCAAGATGGCCTCTCCCTGTATAGCCCAGGCTAGCCTTGATCTTCTTTCTACCTTAGACTCTCAAGTGCCAGAATTACAGGGTCCACCACTATGCTGCTTTTGCTAAGTTGCTTGCATGTGTGAGTGTGTGTGTGTGTGTGTGTGCGTGTGTGTGTGTGCGCGCGCGTGCGTGTGCGCGCGCGTGTGTATTGTCATGGGATGGTGCTTCTCTGTTTTCTATTGCTGTATCACGAGTATCCACAAACCCAGTGGCTTAAAAATACCAGTGCACAGCCCTGAGTCTGAGGTAAGGAAGCCTTGTGAGGTCAGTACTGTATACTTACGATCTCTGGAGGATGGCAGTTCTCCCGGTGAACGGGCCTCTCCCAATCTCGGGAGCTGTCTGTACAACTCACATCCTTTTGAGAGTCATCCACCACCAGGCCAGTCATGGCACCTGACATTTCTGGTGCCCCGGATTTCTCTGCCTTCCCCCTTGGCTTCCAGGGACTTGTGTGGAGTTTTCCACTATCTCCCCGTTTCAGGTGAGCTGGATAGAAGCTTGAGCATCATCTGCAAGGTCTCCTTTGCGGGTTAAGATAACGACCCAAAGAGTAACATTGATGGTAGAAGCCTTGGGGCCAAAATTTTGCCTGGCACAAACCCCAGGCTTCCCTGAGTGGTTATAAGGAGGCTGACCTCCCACTGCCCCTTTCCTCCAATAAGCAGATTCAGAATGGACAGTGTGACAGGCAGGGTCTCCTGATGGCAAGCCACAGCGCCACCTTATGGCAAACATCGGGTCCGACCTTATTACAAACAACAGAAGTCTCTCCAAGCAGCACATGGAGGAGGCCGCGAGGCTCAGGCTGGGACGTCCCACCCTAAGACTGCTCTAATTAAATCCCAGCGCCTACCACAGCCCTCATGGCTCGGTGAGATTCCTTCACAACCACCACCAAAAAGTCACATTGCGCTTCTCCTGGTTTAGCACTGGACGGGCCTTCCAGGTTACTGGTACAGTGAGTGCATCTGATTGGCCGAAACCAGCTTCTGTGTGTGTACGAGTTTCTGAGAAAAGTGTCTGTTGTCTTTGCTAGGAAGGAAGATGCAGACAGAGGCCGGCATCATCTCAACAGAGAATGAGAGAGGAGCTGCGGGGAGGCTTCAGTGCTACTGCTCCAAGCCCCTCAGTGCCCACCCAAACCAGCAATACTAGGGGCGGCTGCACGCTAGCAGCCGGAGTGAACCAGACTAGAGAGAGGAGCATGCACGCCCCCTGCTGGCAACTGCTCCGGCCACACGGACAGTTAGGTTTTCTTTTCCCTCTCTGGTTCCTCCACTCTCTGTCCACTTCTCATCTGAGACAGGGTCTTACTGTGTAATCCAGGTCGACCTCGAATTCACAGAGATCCACCTGATTCTACTTCTGCGCTGAATACTTGGCTTGAAGTGTGTCCGCTAGGTAAGGGCCCTTGATTTTTCTTTTTCCCTTGCAGTGAAAGCTGCTTCTGCCCTAGCTGGACCTCACAATATCCCAGGCAAGGCTTCCCAGAGTATGGTCTTCTGAAGTAGAGTTTCACAGCTGTCCAGGAAGTCCTGCCAGGTGTGTAAACTTGATAAAGCAGCCAATACTTTTATCAGTCTTACCCTGTCCCAGGCACTCCTTAGGATTCCCCATTGGCCCTTTAGTCCTCACACCATTAGTCTACAGTGCCGGGTACCATTTTAGCTGAAGCACAGAGGGGTAAAGCAACTTGCCCCACATTGCACAGCTCACAAGAGGTAGAGTAAGGATTTGAACCCAGATCTTCTGGTTTCAGGACTTAGCAGTTTTTAAGGACCACACTATTCTACAGGAAATGCCTTCCTGATCACGTGACTTCTCTTTTGGGCAAGATAGCTGCTTGAGCTCCAGCCATCACACCCTTCCTCAGATAATCAGGAAATAGGGAGGGACAAAACGGGACTTCCTTCCTTCTTTTCATGGAACAGGATAACGTCCTGAAGGGTCCCTATAGACAGTACTCTATAGTACTATATATACTATTGTGTATACTTTTCCCTATAGTAGATACTTTTCCTCCTTTGACCACAACCACACGGTCATCCTTGTGCTAACACATCGTTTTTATGTCTGTAACTATAAAAACTCAGTTGTAAAGTTGAAGGAAAGACTGGTTACTGGGAACATCTAGCACATCACCACGTTTTCTATACAAAGATGCCGAAGACTCAGAGAGGCCAATAATCATTGGGAGGTCACACAGCTGGGAAAGGATAGAGCTTAGATGTGCTGTTCCTGGTTGAAGCAGGTAGAGCCCCAGAGACATGCTCAGCGGAGTCCTTATAGGGAAGAACCTCTTAGTAGACTTCCCAACCTCTAGGGCCACCCAGGGCCACTGGCCAGATCTCCAGTGCCTTCCAGTCCCAGCCACCTCTCTGGCTCAGAGCGAGCATCGTGGTACCAGCCATGGCTGGCACTGAATCCATCCATCCCACTAATGCCCACATCAGCTGTGCTCCCTGCATGCCTGCAGCTGACTCCTGAGCATTGAATAATGCGATAATGAATTAACTGACAAGCCAGCGTGGTCGCCATACTTGCAGTCTAGAAATCCTGAGTCCCCAGGCCCACTGGCAGACAGGCAGGCAGGCAAGAGTCTCACCTGTCAACCCTGGCAGAACGTGACTGGAGAGGGGTTGGGATGGCTGACGGGAGAGGTCTCTAGCCTAAAGGAACAATGAGTTCTGTGAAGCTCTCCCTCTGGAGGCTCTGGCTCACCCTTTCGTCCATGCCTCCTGCCTGAGGCTCCGTTTGTGGGGAGCTGCATTGCACAGACACTTACATTTCCTGGCCCGAGCTCAGTACCCACGAGCCTTGGCCCCCTGGCTGTGCTATGTGTCAGGAAGTCTTGTCAGGTGTGGGCTTCAGTTCCCATCTGTGTGTTGGCAAGAGGAGGCTCTCGGGGTCTCTTCTTGCTCAACAGAAATGACCCGAGGGACAGGAAGCTCTCTCTGATCCTGCCCAGCCCTGCCCCACATGCTCACAGGCCTCTTCCTGGGTGTTTCCCTGGTCTTCTGGAAACCCCAGAGATGCCTCACTGCCCCTTGTGAAGATTCCACAAGGCACAGATCTGGGGAGCCATAGCTGAGGTGTGAAGGGGACAGTAGCCTTGTTACATACTCTAGCCCCAAGCCCCTGGAGATTTATTGCTGCACTTGTGTGGGGTACCCTTCTCTGAGAGACTAGGGACTCTGGATAAGGCAAGGGGATGTGGACTTTGACTCAGCATAGAAGGAATGGCTTTGTCCAGCACAGTAGCCTGGCATTGCCCCTCTGTCACCTTTGGGCAGAGACAGAGGTCCAGGACCAGGGCAGTGCCTCATCATGGCACTGGCCCTCATCAGGACAAGGTGCTCTGGCTAAGGGACAGAGTGGGTGGTAGCCAGGAAGCTCAGGCTAGGATAGGGAGGATACGTTAGTCCCTGGAGCCTGCCTGCCCTGGTCACTTGCCCACCCCTCTGTGTCCCTGGTTCCCCGCTTTGCTCTCTTAGAATGCTCCATGCTTCAAGACTACCACAATGGCTGGGTTGGGTCCTCTGGCTTTGGAGCTAGACGATCTAAGACAGCCTTGTTCATGGTCAACCATCTAGGACAGTGGCTGAGGCTCCAGGCTGTGTTAGAAAAGGTCTCCTCGGCACAGATATATGGGCTAAGAGATGCAGGGACAGCCCAGCTGCTTGTGTTCGATATGTACACCGGGAGTCTCTGCAGCGCCCCCTCTCTCCAACAAATGCCTGCCGCGAACGTGGAGCCGGAGGGGGAGGCGCCTATGAGTCCAGCAAAACATGGCGTATTTATGTGGGTCCATGGGTTTCCTAGGTAACTCATGCTGGGTGAGAGAGAAATTTAGTGGCTCAGAGTTGCTGTGACCAGTGCTCAAATCATAGTCCTGGAAAGGTGTCCTGGGGGAGACAGTCTGCTACTGCCCTTTCCCTCAGCTTGGATCTTTTGGGCAATGCTTGGAATCCCCCACCCTGACCCCAGCTTATAGACTTCTTTCCATGGGTTGCCCTCTACACTGGGCTTTCCGGTGTCCAGATTTCCCTCTCCTCGTCCAGTCATCCAACTTGGATTGCGAGGGTGAGGGGTGTCCTCTTCTGGCTTGCCTCCTTTCCACTGATGACATTTACAATGACTTTATTTTGACATAAGGTCACATTCTGAAGTTCTGTGTAGGACTTCAGGCTATCTCACTGTGGGACACGGTTCAACCCGCGACAACTCCATCATTCGGAGCCCCTTGCTCTGTAGCGATGGTTCTTTAGAGCACTAGAATTATGGGATGGCTGGAGTTGCAACTAAAACACCATCGAAAATGTAATGAGGTGGAAAATATTTTTCCAGAACATCCCTCCAGGAGGCTACTGCATGTGGTTGGAATTACTGATTTATTAGGAAGCTTGGGGTTGCAGCGGGGTCTAGACCTTCTCCCAGAGTCTGAATGTTCCAGTAACAAAATGAACTTGAATAAAAACAGGCTGCCTCCGTAATGCCTCCTGAGGTAGGAAGTCAACTTGGGCTTTCCTTTGTGGGACGTTCCTTCCCTTCAAATGAATGTTGGCAACTTAAAGGCAGTCTGGGCTTTAGATTGCTCTGGCTTCATGTGCTTGCGTGTGACATTGCTAATTCCACTAGACGGAGGTGCTGTGTCCTGGCTTCCTTGGAGACTTTACACAACTTTGGGGGCAGAAACAGACTCTATCTTCTTTTCTGTCAAATCCTCAGTTCTTGGCGCACTGTAGGTGCTGCATTGCTATTACCTCAAAGAATGAGCACTGGGGAAACAGCCAAGGGAGTTTAAACATCTAGATAATGGCTAAGGATTTAAAGATCTACTTGCTCCAGAGCATGAAACAATGTTAGGGAAAATAGTTAAAAATCCCCTTTTGTTGATAGGAGGAGTTTGTAAGAGATGGAATTACTAGGAACAGGCCAGAAACAGATTAAAATCATTGTTACCAGGAAATAAGTAATTCTCTGAGCAGCCTAGAACTTCAACAGCTTGAATCTCTGTGCATAAGAAAGAGGCAAGGGTTACAAAAATCACCAGGAAGATCCGGCAAACAGATTTAAAATAATTTCACATGAAAAACTCAAAACAGTAAATAGACTGGACATAGCTGAAGACGGAATTTAAAAAGGGAAAGATTTGGAAAGTTATAGCAAACACACATGACAATCTACAAGAGTTAAGAGATATTAAAGTTGGAATTCGAAACTTAAAGATGCATCTAATCGAATTGTTTGAAAGGAATTATAGAAATAATAGGAAAGAGGCAATATTTAAAATGGCAATAGCTCATCATTCTCCGGATCATTTAAAAAATGTTAAGTCTGGAGCTGGAGAGATGGCTCAGCGGTTAAAAGCACTGACTACTCTTCCAGAGGTCCTGAGTTCAATTCCCAGCAACCACATGGTGGTCCACAACCATCTGTAATGAGACCTGATGCTCTCTTCTGGTGTGTCTGAAGACAACTACAGTGTACTTATATAGAATAAATAAATAAATCTTTAAAAAAGTATGAGGCTAGTCTGGGGAGATGCCTCATTGGGTAAGGTGTTTGCCACACTAACCTGATCCCAGATTTGGGTCCCTAGAAGCTATGTAAAAGCCAGATGTTGTAGAATACACATATATGATTCCAGGGCCCCACGGGAAAATGGAAGTTGCCGATAGGGGAGTTCTACAGCTTGATGGTTTGTGTGCAGAGCTCAATGAGGAAACACCCAGTTTCACACAAGGTAAAAAGTGAAGGCTCACACCCGAGTTTGTCCTCTGACTTCTATCTACACATACACCATGGTGTGTGTATTCCTGCACTCACACATACCTAAAATTCATCTACACACACATCATACACATACACAACAAAACACAAAGCAAGAAACACCATGAAAACCCCTCTAAGTTCTAACTTTGTGTGATTTTTTTAAAAAGATGTATTTATTTATTCTATATAAGTACACTGTAGCCGTCTTCAGACACACCAGAAGAGGGCATCTGATCTCATTACAGATGGTTGCGAGCCACCATGTGGTTGCTGGGATTTGAACTCAGGACCTCTGGAAGAGCAGCCAGTGCTTTTAACCACTGAGCCATCTCTCCAGCCTGTGATGTTTATTTTTTTTAATTAATTTATTTATTTTTATGTAAGTACACTGTTGCTGTCTTCAGACACACCAGAAGAGGGCATTGGAACCCATTAATGATGGTTGTGAGCCACCATGTGGTTGCTGGGAATTGAACTCAGGACTTCTGAAAGAGCAGTCAGTGCTCTTAATCACTGAGCCATCTCTCCAGTCCTTGTGTGATGTTTATAATCCCAACACTTGGGAGGTAGAGGCAGCAGGATTGGGAGTTCAAGCCAGTTTCAGTGATATATTTTGCTCCTCTAAATTACAGGAGACTCTGACTCAAGAAATGTCCTCATCCACAGGAATCGCAGTGATTTCAAGCAAGCTGAATGAAAATAAATTCATATATGGGCATATCATAGTTACATAGAAGAATACCAGAAAATAGAAGATCTTTAAAGCATGAGAAAAAATTCTCAGCAACCGCACGGGTTAAATAACAAGACTGTCTCAAACAAACAAAAATTCAAACTAGAATTCCCACTTGATCTACTAACTGGACTTCTGGGCATATATACAAAAGCAATTAATCATGTGGTTTTTGTCTTTTTTTTTTTTTTTTTTTTTTGCAGTGCTGTTTACCACAGTCAAGACAGTCAGCCAAGATGCCAGTGGATGAATGGATTAGAAATGAGGTGTGTATGTACAATAGGAATTTTATTCCTCCATAAAAGCTAGTAAAAATTTGTGTAAAATTAATAGAACAAGACACTATGTTAAGTGAAGTAAGTTAGACAGAGATTTAAATAGTATGTGTCTGTTCTAATTTATGGAGCCAAAATCATTGATCCAACAAAGTCCAGAGATAGGTACCAAACACATACACAGAGGAGTTTCTAATGCTACTGTAGCACAATGGGTCAGTTAGAGTTTATAATAGTTACACGCTTTAAAACTGCCAAAGACCTAAGAAGTTATCAGCACACAGAAAAGATGATAGTTAAGTCTGGAAGTGTTATTACCCAGAATTGATTAATAAATAACAATGTCATTTTTTTAACAAAAGTATTCAATTTGTGGTTTTAACCATAATAAAACTACTCTTTTTTTTTCTTTTTCTTTTTTTTCGGAGCTGGGGACCGAACCCAGGGCCTTGCGCTTGCTAGGCAAGCGCTCTACCACTGAGCTAAATCCCCAACCCATAAAACCATCTTTTAAGAAAAAATATAGTTCAAGAGAATTGAAAACATTTCTCCTCATGCAGACGTACATGAATATTAACATTATTTATAATGACTGAGAGTCAGAAATGACCCAAGTGGCCTTTAGTTGGGTGAGACCCTGGGTTTGATCATCAGCAATGAAAAGCCAGGTAGATAGGCATTCATCTTGTCTACTCCACTGTGCAATGGACTAATTAATCTGGCAGAGGAAATTTCAACACAGTCCAATATTCAAGCTGTTGCATTGTTAACTGTGGCTGCATCTTTTAAGCTAGGGGTGGGGCAGTGGAATGAGAGGGAAAACAACCAACCAATCAACCCAACCAACCAACCCAACCAACCAACCCAACCAACCAACCAACCAACCAACCAATAGAAGAACCAACCCAACCAACCAACCAACCCAACCAACCAACCAACCAACCAGCCAATAAAAGAACCATCCAGCCAACCAACCCACCAACAAATCAACCAAACCAACCAACCAACCAACCAATGAAAGAACCAACCAACCAACCAATAAAAGAACCAACCAACCAACCAACCAACCAACCAATAAAAGAACTAATCAACCAACCAACCAACCAACCAAGCAACCAACCAATAAAAGAACCAACCAACCAACCAACCAACCAACCAACCAACCAACCAATAAAAGAACCAACCAACCAACCAACCAACCAACCAACCAACCAACCAACTAACCCAACCAACCAACCAACCAACCCACCCACCCAACCAACCAACTAACCCAACCAACCAACCAAACCAACCAACCAACCAACCAACCCACCCAACCAACCAATAAAAGAACCCACCCCAACTCCAATCAGTTCAAGGATGCAAGAAGAAAAGAAATCCTTAGAAACTAGAACACCCTTCCCACCAAACACCAAGATCAAATCATGGAAATAAAGCCAAATAGACTTGTGACCTCCAGAAATAAAAACAGACTGGTTCCTCCAGGTAAAAGCACTGACTACCTTGAGTTAAATATATACACACATATGAAAGCAGAATGGGGTTGTCTGTGAGGAGGAAGGGGGACCAGTGAGGACCAGAGAGGATGGAGGAGGGGTCAGGATGTGTGACTATCAGCTAAGGGCAACAATAATGCAAGTTTGCAAATGTCACAAGGAAACCCATCAGTGTGTTCACTAAAAAAATTAATAAATTGGGGGGGGGGCTGGAGAGATGGTTTAGCAGTTAAGAGCACTGACTGCTCTTCCAGAGGTCCTGAGTTCAATTCTCAGCAACGATATGGTGGCTCACAACCATCTGTAAGGGAATCTGATGCCCTCTTCTGGTGTGTCTGAAGACAGCAACAGTGTACTTACATAAAACAAATAAATAAATCTTTAAAAATTAATAAATGTAAAAGGCTGAAACCACAAGACTGGATTTAGAAAGATTCTGTGGCTCATCATTTGAGTGCTGATCTTACAGGGAACCCAAGCTCAGTTCCCAGGACCCACATTAGGTGGCTCACAACCATCTGTACCTCCAGCTCCAGGGGTTCTGTTTTCCTCTTCTGGCCTCTGTATGTACCTGTATTCATGTGCACACATACACACAGATTAGCTTTCTACCTATGAGAGTCAAGTGGAGGACTGATGTAAGAAGGTAAAACAATGAAAAAAGATCAAGGAATCACTAACTGAAAGAAAACTAACCTTGTTAATGCCGGACAAATAGATGCTAAGACAAAATTAGAGACTGTAAGTATAATAAAGTTAAATTTAACAAGAGAAGATTACAGTTGTAAGGGCTTGGGCTTTTGAAATCTGAAAGCCCACCTCCAGTGACACACTTTTTTCAATAAGGCCACACCTCCTAATCCTTCCCAAAGAGTGCTATCTATTCCCTGATGACTAAACATTCAAATCTATATGGGTCTATGGAGGCCACTCTTATTCAAACCACTATATTGCAGCAAAATGCCTGAGAGAGACAATTGAGTTATAAAATTATCTCCACTCTGACTTTTGTTGCAGGGTCTCATTATAAACTTGGCCAAAAGCGGCCACAATTAACAATGCAACAGCTTGAACATTGGACTGCATTGAAATTTCCTCTGCCAGATTAATTAGTCCATTGCATGGTGGAGTAGACAAAATGAATGCCTATCTACCTGGCTCTTTCTCTGCTCCCCTGTTTATTCTCTCTGAGCCTCCAACCTTTGAGATGTACCTGGGACATTCAGAGAGGATCTCCTCCACTACAGGAGTTAATCCTGTCCGGAAACCTTCACAGCCAGACCCAGAGGCTTGCTGTACTAGGCTCCTAGTTCCTTTCTAAGCTTATAAAGTCTGTAGATCAAGGTTAACTACCTCTTCAGAAGCGTGCTGCAGACATTCTCTCCTCCTCCACAGGTTGTATTTGATTATATTCATCCTCTCCTGCTTTATTTTGATTATTCATTACTTTATGTGCCTGTGTGGGTATGTACATGTGAATGCAGGTGCTTATGTAGGTCAGAGGCATCAGATCCCCTGGAGCTGGGGTCACAGGCAGTTGTGAACCATTCAACATGGATTCTGGAATCAAACTCGGGTCCTCGGCAAGAACGGTACTTACTCTTAATTGCTGAGCCGTCTCTCCAGCCCCTGTATTTTCACTATATTGGTACTGTCTTTAAAACCAGAAATTCAGTTAAAATCATTTTGTTGCTTATTCTTTTGGAGCCATATCTAAGAACCTCTACTAAACTCCAAGATTATAAAAATTAATCTTTCTTTTTTCTTTCTTCCTGCTTGCCACCTGTTTCCTTTCTTCCCTGCCTCCTCTGTTTCTCTCTCTCTCTCTCTCTCTCTCTCTCTCTCTCTCTCTCTCTCCCTCCCTCCCTCCCTCCCCCCCCTTTCTCTGGGTCTCATGTAACACAGGTTGGCCTCAAACTCACTATGCAATGGAGGGTGAACTTGAGTTTGTTGTGTCTGCCTCCTGAGAGGTGAGATTACAGGTGTGCGCCACCCAGCTTGTGTTGTGCTGGGGCCTGAACCCAGGGCTTCATGCATGCTACAGAAGTTTTCTTTTTAATTAATTAATTAGTTTTTTTTTATAAAGGGGAAGGGGATATGTTTTATGAAGGTGTGGTGAGATATGGAGGAAGGGGGTGCCTTCGAGGGCCCCAGGCTGAGGCTTTCTTTTTCCCTGAGAGACACTCGATGGTATAGTAGAGAATAGAGTTTACTCAAGGCATGGGGAGGGGAGTTGAGAGGGTAGTAGAGGCACAGAGAGAGAGGGGGGGAGGGAGAGAGGGGGGGAGGGAGGGAGAGAGAGAGAGAGAGAGAGGAAGGGAAGGGAAGGGAAGGGAAGGGAAGGGAAGGGAAGGGAAGGGAAGAGAAGTAGAGAAGTAGAGGCCAGCCATGAGCATGTGAAGAGAGAGAGGGAGGGGAAGGGAATGGGGAGAGACCTGGAGCAGGAAGGAGAGAGCAAGAACAAGAAAGCTAGAGAAGTTTTCTACTGAACTCTGTACTTAGTCCCTGGTTATTTCTCCCATTTGGAACAAAGTCTTGCTATCTAGCCTAGGGTAACCTCAAATTTGAAATCTTTTCTGTAAATGCTAGCATTGCAGGCCTGGCCCAGCTATGTTTTTCTCTAAGAGTTTTGTGTTGAGGTCTTTGATCCATCTTGAGCTAACCTTTACCCATCCATTGCTTTCTGTCAAGTGCCAGCTCTGCTTTCTAGATTACTGTTGTTTTAGAGCAAGTCGGGGGATCTGTGTCAGTCCTCACATTTGACCTCTTTTAAGGATTGTTTCTGCTGAACCAGGCTCTCAGCACACACATCTGAATTTTACAGCCAGCTTGCCAACGGCTGCAAAGAATCCATCTTCTGATGGCTCCTCACTGGATCTGCACGTCAGTTTTTGTGAAGTGAGTAAACCTTCAGCCAGATAATCACCATGGATACTCATAATGGTTTGGTGTGGCTGTCACTGGGACTGAATGTATGGTAAGAGTCTAGATGGCTGAAATGGAAGCCCAAGGATTCCAGGCATGCTCAGTGGGTCTCTTGAGGGCTGCACGAGAATGCAGAAAGCCCAGGATACTACATATGTGGTTTGACACAAAGTTGTAAGCTTAGATAAAACCAAGTGGGAGAATTTTTATTTTTATTTTTCTGTATCTCAATTGCATGATTCTCAAACATAACTCTGTAGAGGACATCGCGTTGCTATGTTGAAAGGGTGGATATGGGGGTTGGGGATTTGGCTCAGTGGTAGAGCGCTTGCCTAGGAAGCGCAAGGTCCTGGGTTCAATCCCCAGCCCCGAAAAATAAAAAAATAAAAATAAAAATAGAAAAAATAGAAAAAAGAAAGGGTGGATATGCTTACAGGACCTTTCTAAGGTTCTTAGTGACCCTGGCAATGGGTGATGTTAGGTTGACTGGCCCATGGAGCAGATATGAGACCATGATTTTGTGAAAGCAGTTATGTGGGGCCAATGCAGAGCGATGTTGGCAGGGACACTCTGGTCATGAGCCAGTGGAAAGAGTGTGATGAGCAGGGTAGTTACACGCTTTAGGGTTCTACCCTTTGGGGACCCCTGGGAGAGGATGTGATATGACTTTTCCCTATTCCCACTACTAACAACTCATCTCATGGTTATCCGGGAGGCTATCCTGGGAACTGCTGGGTATTAGCACCATCCTCAGGTGCCAACACAAAGCTCTCTACCATGCTCAGTCAGATGGTTGGCTGCAAACACTCACATCTGTATTGGTCAGGTTCTGGCAGAGCCTCTCAGGGAACAGCCATACCAGGCTCCTGTCAGCAAGCGCTTCTTGGTATCAGCAATAGTGTCTGGGTTTGGTGGCTGCATATGGGATGGACCCCTAGGTGGGGCAGTCACTGGATAGCCTTTCTTTCAGTCTTTGCTCTACTCTTTGTCCCTGTATTTCCTTCAGACAGGAGCAATTTTGGGTTAATATCTTTGAGATGGGTGGCTGATCAATACAGATGTGGATGTTCATAGCCAACCATCAGACTGAGCATGGGGACCCCAATGCAATAATTAGGGGAAGGACAGAAGGAGCTGAAGGGCATTGTGACCCCATAGGAAGAACAACAATATCAACCAAGTAGAACCCCCCACCACTCCCAGAGCTCCCATGCACTAAGCCACCAACCAAAGAGTACACATGGAGGGATCCATGGCTCCAATTGCGTATATGGCAAAAGATGGCCTTATCTGGCATCAGTGGGAGGGGAGGCCCTTGGTCCTGTGGTGGCCGGATTCCCCACTGTAGACGGATACTAGGGTGGTGAGGTGGGAATAGGTGGGTGGGTAGGGGAGCACCCTCAAGGAAGCATGGGGGGTGGAGGGGATAGGAAAGAGGAAACCAGGAAGGGGAACAACATTTGAAATGTAAATAAAACAACAACAACAAAAAGGGTCTCTACCAAATGTTTCCCAAGGGAGCAGAACCACCCCTGGCCAAGGCAAGGTAGGATGTGTCCCAGCATCGTCCCACCCCAGAGACAAGGTGCTCTTCATTGCTTTTTGTTTTTAGAGACAGGGTTTCTCTGTGTAGCCCTGGCTGTCCTAGAACTCACTCTGTAGACCAGGTTGGCCTCGAACTCCGAGATCTGCCTGCCTCTGCCTCCCAAGTGCTGGGATTAAAGGTGTGTGGCACCACTGCCTGGCTCTCCCATCATTGTTTTAGGGTTGCTCTTGAGGACTTCCAAGGCACTATGCTCCTGGGCTATCCCGAGAGTCAATTAAACAGGCTCCTCATCAGGAGAAAGTGTCTGAATACTATTGTAGGTGCACAGGGAGAGAAGATGGCAGCTCCAGTGGCAGTTGGATGTGTTGAGGGGAAGGGGCCATCTACCCTGAGGGTGAGTGGACCCTACCACTCTGAAAGCCCATGTTCTGGGGACCTTGTAAAAATACCTCAAAGGCCAGGGAGGCTACACTGAGAGCAGTCTACCGGGAGCCAAGCTATGGCCCTCAGCTCTATTCTGAGTTCCTTACGGTGTCACAGTCCTGGCACAGCACTCCTAGGAGAAGGAAAAACGGCAGGAGATTGAAAATACAGTGGAAGATACGGTTTTCCCCTGGTGTCTGCTGAGCAGAGAGTTGCTGTACCTACAGGGCAGCTCTGGTTCCAGCATCCACCTACAGTCTTTTTTTTTTTCCAGAGCTGGGGACTCAACCCAGGGCCTTGCGCTTGCTAGGCAAGCACTCTACCACTGAGCTAAATCCCCAACCCCCACCTGCAGTCTTTTGTATGTTCTTCCTTCCCAGTGTGCTGTGCGACATTGACCAAGTCACATGTCCTCTCGGGCCCTCAGTTTGTTTTCTGCGAATCCAAAGTGACCTTGAAAAGTCCTTACAACCCCAGTGGCTGCTGGGAGCCCAGGGAGGCAGTGAGAGCCTCCACGTAGCAAGATGGAGAAGCCCAGCCAGAAAGCACCATTTCTGACAGCCTGGCCCCTCATGGTGCTGCTGGCCTCTGATCTCTGAGCGTTTCCACTACAGGTCTGACACCGGGCCTGGTCACAGGCCCGCTCGGCCCCCGCGCTCACTCACAAACATCTGCTACAGCATTTTTACCATGTTAATAGATTCTCTCCGAGAACCGGGCAGGTGTTCACCACCCAAGCCAGAAAACATCAAAATCACGTGCTCTGCAAGTCTTCCTGTAGCGGGCAATCGAGTTTAGAATGACTCATACAGCCTAGCAGATAATAAAACACACATAACATTTGCTTTAGGGGACAGGTGAGGGCATTTTGTCCCGTGCATAGGAGAAACAAAAACGCGGTCTATTTGGGAGTCAGGTAATTGAATACAGATGGGCGGAGGTAAATGAAAGAATTTAGCAAATATCTCTGTGGAATAGCTAATGGGAATGAGACAGAATAGGAAATTAAAAATTATTCGAAGCAGATGGACCATTCTTTTGAGTTTTTAAAAATTTATTAGGGCCGAGGAAAACTGTGTCTGTTTATTTTCTATGGCCATGAAATTAATGGCTTGGTGAGTTTTGCTTGGGCGACTTTATGACTGCCATGTCATCTGTCATAATTTGGGGGCCGTTTGATATGGATTTATGAATGTCTCCATCTCCCCCCCCCCGCCCCATTTATAGGTGTGGCTCATGTGTGAGTGAGGGCTGTCTTATTTGGAGAGCTCTATGCCAGTGGCAACTTAGCCTGGTAGAGCCTGGGTGGGCAGGGCCTTCAGGGGTCTCTCTACCTTTAGGTGAATGGAGAGGTGACAGGGGCTCACGCTGAGGCTGTAGGAAGTGGACCCGGCCCATTGACCCCACTCTTGCCAGGACTGGAGAGGTGGTGTGGGGCCAGAAAGGCCAGTCCACACTGCCAGTATGCTTGGCTGGGAGCTTGGAGGTGCCTTGCTGCAGTCTCTGTCTAGAGCCTCGGGGCCTTCCCCCTACTATAGTCATCATATACCTTAAGATCTGAAGTTGAGGGGAGGAGGAAAATATTTCTCATCACCTAGGGATCTTTGTGTGTCTGACCTGGAATTGGGGTGCCAATATGGGGGGGGTAAAAACTGGGTTTAACAACTGGCAGACTTGGGTCCATTTTTATCTCAGTCCTCCTTGATTGTGTGTCTTTGGGCTGGCTACTACCCTCTCTGGTCACTTACTTTACTTCTCTCTGAAGTTGGAATAGAGATCTCTCATGTTAGAAAGGTTTTGGTGATCAAATAAGGGAAAGTAACATCCTCATCCCCACCCCACCATGAACTCAGCAGAGAGCTGGGAAGTGGTAAGAAACAACCTGTCAGTCTGGGGAAGTGGACTTTAGTGTTTTCCCCTGACAGATGGGGAAACTGAGTCACAGAACTGTTAACTGACTTTCTGAAGTCATATGCGTAGAGTTAAGGGATTGAAGTTAGCTTTTCTTGTTGTTTCAAGACAGTGTTTCTCTATGTAGCCCTGGAATTCCCTCTGTAGACCAGGCTAGCTAAAGGTGGCAGCTGCCTCCACGTATCCCGATCCAGTTGATGTGACCTTGGGGAGAGCTGGGCTGTTGAGGCAGGACTCAGAGTGCCCTAAGGCGGGGAGTTCAGGGCCAATGTTTGCTCTTGACCTCTGTCACAGCCTGGAGTATTTGCCTTTAGAACAGGCCATATGCACCTCTAAGTCCCATCTGTTGCAGCCTGTATTTCATAGGAAACTTCTGTAGGGGAAGTTTAGTCCAGCACTATGGGTGATCTGGCAAGGGATCACATCCAAAGATATGATCTGGCTGGAATGAAGACACGCTCTGGGTTACTGTATGACTTGGCTGAAATTCAGACATACTATCAGTATATACCTTTAATCCTTAACAATGAAGTTGTAGAAGGAAGCAGTCATGTTTGAAAATGATGTCTAATTGAGGGGCAGATAAAGTGATGGATTAGAGAAAGATTTGACAGAATGGGTCAGAGATAGGATATGCCTACCTACACAAGAACAGCAGAGGAAGAGAGACTACTTAAGATCAGCAAGAGAGAGATAAAAGGTGCTGTGGTGGGTGGTGTGTGTGTATGACAGTTTTACAGAGAGAACCAGCTAGACACAGGTGAGGACAGAACTAGCCAGAGAATGAGAAGGAGCCAGAAGATTAGAACAGATTGCCAGAGTTAGTATGAGGTCGATCAAGCAGAGCAATTCAGTCAGAAGCTGAGAGAAGTTGGATTGAAATAGTCATCTTGAAAGATTAGCTTGTACAGAGTCTAGAGGCTTCTAGGTCTAGGCCTAGGGATAGTTAGAACAGAGAAGGAAACACTCTGGGCTTAGCCCAAGGCATGTATTCCCACAACTTGGGTATGGCTCTCATCTCAATAGGACACTAGCACCATTCCTTCCTTGTCCATTTGGCTCCTGTGAGGCAGAAATATCAGCGCCTGCTCTTCCTGAGCTCCAGGGAAGGCAAGGTGACAAGGTCCTACCAGCAGCTGGTACTTCTTCAGCCACACAGTCATGGAATACTGTATGCCAGGTGCTGGCCTAGGACCAGGGACATAACAGGGGTGGTCTCCGCCCCATCAAAATGCCATTTCTATCAGTTCAGTGACAAGTAGCCAACAGGCTCATTACCTTCTACTGTGGTAGGGAGTTTTACGGTTTCCCCAAAATCAAAGTTGGGTAAAAGGCAGAGAGGGCTGGGAAGGTAGGTGGTGAGGGAACCATCAAACTGTAGATGTTTGGGTGGGGGGATTTTCAGAGATAGGCCCATGGAGCAGAAAGTGCAAAGACCTCAACATAGGAACACAGCTAAAGCAAGCAAGGTTGCCCAGGGCTTAGTAAACAAGGAGGAAAATCACTTTGAAGGCTATTCTCCCCTTTGACCTTTACTTCCATTTATTAACTCTGGTTTTACTGATTTGGACACTGAGGCTCAGAGAGATCAAATCACTTGGCTCAGGGTTCCTGTGGGTCTCATGCTTCATGCCCGGGGCCTTTGCTTACACTGGGCCTGGTCATGAAGATCACTGTCCTCAGTCTTCTATCGCTGGGAAGAGAGCATGACCACTGCAACTCTTATAAAGGAAAGCATCTAGTTGGGGCTGGTTTACAATTTCAGTTTAGTCCATTATCTTCATGGTAGGGAGCACAGTGGCATGCAGGTGGACACGGCAGCTGGCGGTTCTACATCTGGATGCACAGGCAGCAGGAAGAGAGAAGAGACAGTAGGCCTGGCTTGAGCTTTTGAAACCCCGAAGACCACTCCCAGTGGCACCCTTCTTTCAACAAACCTTACCTTCTAATCCTTCTCAAGTAGTGCCACTCCCTGATGACTAAGTGTTGAATCTGTGAGCCTATGGAGGTCTTTTATTCTTACTTTTCTGTAATGTTTCTTGTACTTCTATTCCATCAATTTTTGTACTACCTCCCCTCCACTCAACCCCCAGACAGGGTTTCTCTGGCTGCTCTGGTACTTGTTTGTAGACCAGGCTGGCCTCAGACTCTGAGATCCACCTGCCTGTGCTTCCCTAGTGCTAGGATTAAAGGGGTACACACCACCACCCGGCAAATAGAAGTCATTCTTATTACCCATCACAATCATCATCCATCATTCCAGCCCTGAAATATTCGTATCCTATCATACCACTTCCCTAGAGAGGTTGCGTGCAGGCTCTAACTCCAGCACAGCAAGAACAAATCTCCCGGCTGGGATGAGGGCAGGAGGAGGTAGCAAGGAGTCTGCCAGTCCTGGCCACTATCTACAGAGGAGGTTGACTTTGCAGTCAAATCACAGAGCTCTGATCATGGGCCGTGTACGGTGGGGCTCCGACCAGGCGAGGGGGAGGTGGATTCCAGGTGGACCCTACCCCAGACACACATTCACTATTGGTTTACATTCTTGTTGTTCCTAGGAAGAAAAGACTTAAAAACTGGTTTCCCTGCACAGAGAGGGAGGGAGACAGGGTCCTGGGTGGCCGGCAGTGGGAATGGTTTGTTCCCAAGCATAAGAAAGTAGTGCTCTGTAGGCTCTGGGCTGAGCTGGGCCTGCTGGCAGGGGCCCCTGGGATTCGGGGCCCAGCTGGAAGTCTTCACCTCCATCACCTCTCTACCCACTACTGGGAGGTTCCTTTGGGTCCCAGACCACAGCTTCATTTCCTAGGGCCTTTGCTATTCTGGCTTATTCTGGAAGACTGCCATCCATTATTCCACAGTGCAGGGGTCAGTGAGGAAATGGTCCAGGAGTTCTCTCTGCTTAAAGAAGGCATCAAAGATGGATCATTGCCCAGGGAAGAAGAAAGATGCCCCCTCCCTCAGTGTAAGATCTGTGATATGAAGTCAGTGGACCATGTGTGTCAGATAGAGACACGGTGGTCCCTTGGGTATATTGAAAAATTCCTGTAATCCCTGCGCTTTAGAAGCTGAGGCAGGAGGATGGTGAGTTTGTGGCTAGTCAGTGTTACATAGCAAGACCCTATCTACATCCAGCCAACTAAACACACACACACACACACACACACACACACACACACAGACACACACACACACACACACACACAGAGAGAGAGAGAGAGAGAGAGAGAGAGAGAGAGAGAGTAAATTAAACCTTAGTGCATTCAGACATGGTTGCACACAGTTGAGATTGTAGCATCTAAGAGTTTGGGGCAGGAGAATTTATAATTCAAAGATAGCCTGGTCTACAAATTTGCTGAATATGGGGTATCCTGTTCTACCATTCTTCACTGTATTCCTTTGAGACAGGGTCTCTCTTTAAATCTGGAGCTATGCTGGTGACCAGGAAACTATTGATCCTCCTGTCTCTGCTGGGGGTTATAGGTAGGTTATAGGTATGTGGACCTGCCCGGCCTTTTATGTGGGAGCTGGGGATTCGAACTCAGATCTTTATGCTTGAGTAGCAAGTGCTGTTACCCACTGAGTCATCTCTACAGCCTGCTTTCTTTTTTTGAGGCAGGGTCTCACCATGGTAGATTGCAAGCCTGAGTCACCACACACAGCTGCAATGTGTATTTTAAACAGGTAAGTTGTTGCTGTGTTCACTCTCACACTACCCTGCAGGGCACCCCAGTTTCTCTGCCTTTGTTCAAGCAGTCTTTTGCCTGGGTTACCCACTTCCTGTTCTCTAGAAGAAAGGAGTCCACTGGCTTTGTCAATGACCCCAGTTTGATTTCCTTGCACCCATATTAGGTGGCTCACAATGACCTCAGGTCCAGGGGATCCAGTGCTGTCTTCTGACTTACATGGGCTCTATACTCACATTCCCAAATCCCTGCCTTCACTGAACACATACATTCATAATTCACTTCTTTTAAGCTTTATGTTTGTAAACATAGTAAAATACAACACACTGTGTAAAACACAACCCATGGTGTAGCTGTTTCTTCCTTTCCAATGGTGAGTAATAATACCCCATTCAATTACACACTATATATTGCTTACGCATTTTTCTGTCAATGAATGCTTAGGTGGCTTCCTGCTTTTGGCCTCTATGACCATTGTTCCTGTAAACTTGGCATGTGGGTATCTCTTGGCTGAATTGTCCTTTTAGAACATGTGTTTATTCTTGTGTCTGTTAATGGAGGTTTGGGTCACTTCATATCCATCTCAGCCATCTACGTGGCCATCGCTCCCCTTGGGCACATACTTATGGGAGGACAGATCACGCTACCACATGTATGCTTCACTTTCTAAGGAGGCTAGGAAGCTAATTTCAGATCAGTTTATGTTCCTGACAGCGGTAGGTTGAGGTTCTTTCAAACTGCACCTGGACGCAGACTGATCAATCCTTTTATTTTTGACACCCTTTATAGGGTTGGAATGGTGTCTTGTGTTTTGTTTTTTGTCTTTGTTTTGAGACAGAATTTCCCTGTATAGCTCTGACTGTCCTGTTCCTCTCTCTGCAGAGTAGGCTGTTCTGGAACTCACAGAGATCCACCCGCCTCTGCCTCTGGCCAAGTGCTGGGACTGCATTGTGATTTTAACTGGTAGAACTCTCCCCCAGGTTTTAGCTGGAGGTAATGCCAGATGTTGCCCTCAGTCACTTGTTGCTTGGTTTTTCAAGACAGTGCCTCTCTGTGAATCTTACTACAGCTTATTGATTAGACAGGGCTGGTTGGTCAGCAGGCCTCTGGAATCCTTCAGTTTCTACAGCCACAGTTTTGGGTCCACAGGCATGCGCTGCTCCTCCTCCTGGCTTTGGTTCAGGTGCTGAGGGTCCATCTTGGGCCCTCATGCTTGCAACGTAAGCACACTACTGAGTGCCAGTTCCTCAGTCCCAATAGACTTACAATGGGCATCTCGTTTGGTGGAGACGGGTAAGTCTTTTTCCGACTCCTACTGAATTTGCCCCCATACTGAACCCACAGTTCCTTGTTCATTCCACATATACGGGTTGAAAGCACCTTTGCTGTGACTTGTCTTTCTATCATAGGATGCTTAATCTTGCTGTAGTTCCTCACTTTTTCTTTTTCTTTTCTTTCTTTTCTTTTCTTTTTTTTTTCTTCAGAGCTGAGGACCGAACCCAGGGCCTTGTGCTTGCTAGGCAAGCACTCTACCATTGAGCTAAATCCCCAACCCCTCACTTTTTCTTTTCTTTTTCTTTCTTTCTTTTTTTTTTTTTTGGAGCTGAGGACCAAACCCAGGGCCTTGCGCTTGCTATGCAAGCGCTCTACCACTGAGCTAAATCCCCAACTCTCTTTATACGTCGTGATTTCATCTTATCTTTCGGAAGGGTTCACAAGAATCAAGGGCACCAGGTTTTCTCCTAGGATTGTTATAAACCCTAAATGTTTTCTTATGTGTTTTTAGCTTGATGTGCATGCACACATGTATTTGCATTGGGATCAAAACAAGAGCCTTGAGCATGCTACAGCTCTATCCCTGAGCTAACCCCACCACCTTTGTAGTTTCAGGTATTTCATTCAAAGTCTGTGTCTAGGGCTGGGGTTGAAGATCAGTGGTTAGAGCTCACATGATACTTTTGTGGCCTTGGATTCAACTCCCAGCATCACACACACACACACACACACACACACACACACACACACACACACATACACACACACACATACACACACACACACACACACAGAGCTTGCGGACAGTTTTGGGCTAATATTTTGCATAGACTATGTTGTATGGATTAAACAACCTCTCTGCTTTTTTTTTCTTGGCAGGATCTTGCTACATACATAGCTCAAGCTGGCCTTGAGCTCACCATTCTCCTGCCTCAGTGTATCTTGACTG
Source organism: Rattus norvegicus (assembly GCF_021556685.1). NCBI lineage: Eukaryota > Metazoa > Chordata > Mammalia > Rodentia > Muridae > Rattus > Rattus norvegicus. The sequence continues at coordinate 2,439,202 of NC_141548.1, read as the reverse complement.
TGATTACAGGTCTTCACTAAACCTGGCTGGGCATCTTTCATATGTGTTTTTCAGCATCTTTTGTTGATAATCATCCTTTCTATACTGGATTGCCTTTTCAACTTGTTAAAAATTAAAGTCATTTCTGCTTTATGACTCTTTACTGAATGCCAATACCAAACTATCTAAAGTCATTTTTTATCTCATTTGTTTTGTTTGTGTGCAGGTAGGTGTGTGTGTGTGTGTGTGTGTGTGTGTGTGTGTGTGTGTGTGCATGTGCGCATGTGTGTGGGGAACGGTGTGTTACAACATATGTGTGGGGGTCAGAAGACATCTTTCAGGAGTCAGTTCTTTCCTTCTACAATGTGGGTCTGGGGTTTGGGACCTTAGGTCATCAGGCTTGGTGACAAGTGCCTTTATCCAGTGAGCTATTACTCAGTCTCCATTTATGTAAGTGTAAAGTTTTGAAGGGTAGTGTTAGAACTCAAATTTTGTCTCTGAGTTCAAAATTGTCTTCTCTGAAGTCTTTAGTGTTAGTTTTGGATATTTTAGTCCATGTCCATGCTAAACAATAAGCCTGTTTAGCATGCTTGTATTTGTGAGGTCCTGGGTTCTTCCCAGGGAAAGAAAAGTCTGCTAGAATTGTCAATGCTATTCATCCATTGGTTGAGGAAATGACAGCCGAACAGCCTGGCCTATGAACAAACAGTACCTCTCCATTTCTGTAGATATTTCTCCTCTGTTTTTATTGGTTGAGAATCTCATAGATGCATATAATAGAGTTTTATTATTGTTGGTTTTGAGACAAGGTCCCACTGTGTAACCTTGACTAGAATTCACTATATAGGTCAGACTGGCCTCAAATTCACAGAGATTCATCTGCTTCTGCCTCCTGAGTGCTGGGATTAAAGGATCATGCTGTATGACATGTGTTCATTAAATCTATCCCCTCTTCTTTCTTCTCTAATTCCTCCCCTACACTTTTCCTTCCAACTTCATGTACTTAAACAAACACACAAACAAACAAACAAAAACCACCGAGTCCTCTCAGTGCTACCCATATGTATGTGGGTGTAGTGCCATCTACTAGAGCATGGGTAACTTCTCAGGGCCTGCAACTCTGAAGAGTAGATGTCAAGAGTTCCTCAGCCAGAAGCAGGACTTCACGAAGGCCCCCGACCCCATCCATGTTGGGATTTAGATGGGCTTCTTATGTGGGTCTTGTGCATGCAGTCACAGCTGCTGTGAGTTCATGTGTGCAATGGCACTTTTATGTCCAGCAAATATTGTTTTACTGTTGAGGTCTGGCCCCCCTTTTGTCATTATTCCTGGGCTTTGGGGAGAGGGGTTTATGATATAGATAACCCACTTAGGAGTGAGCACTCCATCGTCTCTTACTCTTTGCGTGTGTGTGTGTGTGTGTGTGTGTGTGTGTGTACAAGTGTGCAATGGGGGTAAAGATAGGGGTGCACTTATGCAATCCCAATGACTAGCAATTTCAAAAGAGGTAACATGTACCTGGTGCTGAGATTTTTATTTGATAGCCTATAGTGTCTGAGAGAGGCTTTGCTCCCTCATTATGAGGTAACTCCTTTTAAACTTTTTATGTATGTATTAGTTAGTTTTCTAGGGTTACAGAACTTATAGAATCTATCTATCTATCTATCTATCTATCTATCTATCTATCTATCTATCTATCTATCATCTATCTATCATCTATCTATCAATTATCTATCTACCAATCATCTATCTATCAATCATCTATCTATCTATCTATCTATCTATCTATCTATCTATCTATCTATCCATCCATCTATTGGGGATTTATTAGACTGATGTACAAGCTGTGGTCCAGATAATCCAACAAGGGCTGCCCATGAACAGAAGGTCCAAGAATCCAATGGTTGCTCATTCTGGGAGGCTGGATGCCTCAGCTGGTCTTCAGTATATACTGAAACCCAAAGAAGTAGGCTCTAGTGCCAGCGAAGGAATGTCCTTGCTAGTGAGGTGAGGGCACACAGGTGAAGAGCAAAAGTTTCCTCATTTCATGTCCTTATATAGGCTTCCAGTAAAAGGCATGGCCCAGATTAGGGGTGGGGCTTCCCCGAGCAAAAGATCTGAGTTAAAGGTATGTGTTTCACCCTCAAGATTCAGATTAGATCTTTCTCTACACAAAAATCCCTCACAGATGGGCTCCTCCATTTTTCAGTTTTAGTTAATTCTAGATACAGTCAAGTTGTCAATAGCCATTACATATGTATATATTTTAGGAAGCTTCTGTAGTAAGAGACTTTCTGTAGTATGACTTTTCAAAGGTCTTCAGTGTTGATTATCCTTTCACAGACTCCCTTTCCCACCATGTCCCTGTATCTCTTGCCTCACTAGTTTCTGGACTTCCATAGATTGTCCAACTTAGAGACATAAATCTATAGATTCAAATCTGGCATCTACATATGAGTGAGAAATTGTGCCGTTTGTCTTTCTAGTTTGGTTTACCTTACACAGAATATAATTATTTCCAGCTCTCTCCATTTACCTATGAATCCCACAATTATATTTCTTCTTTATAGCTGAATAATATTCCATTGCACACTATAAGTTCATTACCCACGCATCAGTTAATGGACATCTAGGCTAGCTCCCTGTCTGGCCATTGTGAATAGAGCAGCAGTGAGTATGGCTGAGCAGGTATTGCAGTAGTAGGATGTACTTTGGGAATATGCCTAGGAGTGGGCTAGCTGGATTATATGGTAGATCTATTTCTAACCTTTTGAGGAACCTCTATGCTGATTTCCATAGTGGCTGCACCAGGCTCCACTGCTACCAATAGGGTATAAGTGTTCCCCTCTCCCTATATCTATACCAGAATTACAGGTATTATTAAAAGGTGATTAAGTTTGTTTTTAGAAAGAAGAGAGTAAAGAGATGACCTGAATCAGTGGGGATTTTCATCCACGGTTCAGAACTTAGATAGTGAACAATTAGTCACTACCTCCAAGTAGAGAGTTGTGATGAAATGTCTGTAACACCAGGGAAGAGTGAATGCAGACATATATTATAGAAGTTATTGAGGTTAAATAAAAATCTGTGGCTCTGGGTAGAAAGCTTAACAGATAGATATATTTTGGGTTAAAGTCCTGAGTTTTAAGTTGCTTATTGGTTTTAGAATTGATAGAAGGTGTTTAAGTTTGTTTTAAGGAGAGTAAAAAGATTATCCGAATCACGTGGTGATTTTCATCTATGGTTTGGAACTTAGATAGGGAAAAATTGGTCACTAACTCCAAGTAGAGAGTTGTGATAAATGTCTGTAACACCAGGGAGAGTAAATGCAGACATATATTATAGAAGTTATTAAGGTTAAATAAAAATCTGTGACTCCGGGAGAGCTTAACAGATTGAGATATTTTGGACAAAAGTCCTGGTTTGATATGTTGTTTATTGATATTGGAATTGATAGAAGGTATTTGGTTTGTTTTATGAATTACCCTGCTAAAGGCCATATGGCTTGTTGATGCCGGCTAGCGAGGGTTTGTGGTTACTTTTGATATTTACCACAATAGAAAGCTCAAATTCTCTTAATGTGGGCTCCACGGGAACTTTGGGTTCGTTTCTTGATATACAAAAGCCTATCAGGCTCATTGTTTAGCTTACTTTCTTTTTAAAAAATTGTTTAGTCTTCATGATGGGCGTGACTTTGAGTTTTATGGTTATATTATCACTCTCGGAGAGAGTGCAAGATACAAACTTCTGGTTTCAGACTAATGAACACAGTATTTTGGGAGAAAGATTTTGTCTTTGTGTTTTTAAAACCTGTGATTAGGCTCTAGAAACCTCACAGAGTCATACTGATCAGATTTGATAGAGGTAGACCGCCTGAAAAATTTATTCAGGAGAATCAAACAAAAAGATATCTCGATTCTAAACTTTTGTCTTGAGAGTTGTATTTTACAGAGTGTGCCTACTTGGATTCCTGGTCTCAAGGACTTTCACCTGGTTCCAGTCAGGACACATCGTCTACAGCATTTGCTTCATTCTTCCAACCCTCTAACCCCCAAGGATATCTCAATGCCCATGTACAGCTTGAAGAAGTTATGGAGGAGTCATTGCCCCAATTCCCTGGACTTTGGGGGAGCTAAAATGGTTTTTCTAAAGTTGTTTTTATGAGGAATTTAAAATTGGTTGTAATTTAACAGGGAGGAATTAGCTAGATTGAATTGTACAGTCATAATCTCATTTGGTAACTAAGCTTAAATCATATCTTTGTTTGGGTATAGAATTTATTTGTCAAAAAGGTTTAAAAGTACAAGGTTTAGAGCCAGTCCTTCTATTGTTGTCATTACACACTTCTGAGTTGATTACACCTGTGAGTTAAGATTCAAATAGCAAAGTCATGGCTCTGAGTTTATGAGAGTACTTTCAAGATAAAATTTAGGATATGGAGACAACAGTTAAGATTACCTTATAGATAGATGGTTTTCAAAAACGTCAGATATCCACAAAATTTTAGATGTAAAGTTATTTATCTTTTGTTGAGACATATCTGCTCCTAACAGTTCCCCTTTGGTGGATTTAACGAAGAATTTGAACATCTCTACATCCAGGTGAGGCAATACTTTGTGGCTAGGCAGCCACTGGACAAAACTGCCTGTTTCATCTGCAGACTAATACTGTCCAGAAAAGGACAAATTATGCAGAATAGTTGACTAATAAACTCTGCCAAGACAGGGTGATCAGCCCTTCAAAATCTACATTTCAAGAGTCTGTCAGTTGTTTTTGGGCCAGAAGGCTGAAGACTTGCGGTCACATGTTGCTAACAGGGGACTGTGCTAGTGGAGATTTGTCTCTACAATCTTTCAGTTCTGGAAGCCATGTTAGACTTCCTATGTGTATAGATATTTGGTCATTCAAAGATTTCTGATGAGGTTGAGTACTGATTACAGTCTCATAGCCTATCAGGCTGTTTAACTCTGAAAATACATATTTTATTAGATAGTTATCAGATAGTATACAAGCTAGCCAAGATATAACATAGATTTTAAGTCTTTCTTAAGCTGGAATAGATAATTAAATGTTCTGTTTAACTGATATAGTGTTGGACTGGGTGTTAGATATATTTTATGCTCTTAATTACAAAATGATAATAGTTGTGCTCAGCTTATATTTGAGAGAAAAGTTTTTTTTAAGTAGACAAAAAGGGTGAAATGTAGGATGATGTTACAGGTGAGGCAGACGCAAGATAGAAGGAGGCCTGTCATTGGACGAGAAGGAAGGATAGGCGGGAGAAAAGTTTGAAGGAAGAGGAGGAGACTGGAACAGAGAGAGGGAGAAGCCGTGGCAAGACTCTGGAGGCTGACGTAAAGATCTCGCTCTGTGTATTTACAGGTTGTTATTAATGTTCTCAAGGGATGGATGGTACGGGACTTTGTATGTTTAAGTGGGCAATTATATCTTACCAATTGGGTCAAAGGTTATTGTGTTGTGTATTCTTTTATGTGACGACGGTTTGAGTGTAGGAAAGTGTGTGGCGGCAAGAGACACTGGGCCGCCGCAGAGTTGGGATGTGTTTCCGCCAAGATATCTAGCAGATATCTCGGGACACCACAGTGCTGGACCTAGCGGGGTAAAAGACGCCTATACCTTATTTATTTTTATATATTTACAACAACAATTAAAAAAGATAATCTTAACCATTTTGACTGGACTAAGATGAAATCTCAGGGTAGTTTTAATTTGCATTTCCTTCAATGGCTAAGGATGTTGAACATTGAAAAAAATACTTCTCAGTCATGTGTATTTTCCCATTTGAGAATTCTCTGTTCAGTTCCATTGTCCCAGTTTAAATGAGTTTGTTTTATTGGTGTTTAGTATTTTGAGTTCTTTGTATATTGTAAACCCTCTATCATGTATATAGACGGGGGAAGATTTCTCCTATCCTGTGGACTGTCCCTTTCCTTGGGTGATGGTATCCTTGGCTGTAATAGGATTTTTGGTTCCATGTGGTCCCGTTGTTCAATTGTTGATTTTAGTGCCTGTCCTGCTGGGGTCTTGTTCAGAAAGTCCCTTCCCATGCTTGTAAGTGGACACTATTCCCTAACGCATATTCCCCAATCATCCTCTAACCCATCCAGGGTATCGGGCCCTATAGTGCAGTCCTTGGTCTTTTGGAGTTGAACGTTACGCAGGTTGAGAGAGCAGGATCTAGTGTCATTCATTTAGTTTTCAGCTTGATCGGCACCATTTGTCGAAGACGCCATCCTTTTTCTATATGTATTCTTGGTCTCTTTGAAAAAAATCGACCTACTGTAGGACGTGGAACTTAATTCTATTCACTTGATGTTGGTTTTCGTGCTGTCTTAGTAATGTTGTATAACTTGAAATTTGGGGTGATTACTCCAGAAGTGTTTTTATTGTTCAGGATTGTCTTGACTATCTAGGGTCTTTTGTGTTTCTGTATGAATTTTGAGATTAATAGGTTGGACTTTTTTTTTTTTTTTTTTTTGGAGCTGAGGACCGAACCCAGGGCCTTGCACTTGCTAGGCAAGCGGTCTACCACTGAGCTAAATCCCCAACCCCTAGGTTGGACTTTTGATGGGTGTTGTTTTGAACCTGTAGATAGCTTTCGGCAGGGCGGCCATTTTTTACAATGTTAATCCTACTGATCTCTGAGCACGGGAGATCTTTCTTTTGGTAACCCTAACTCTGAGTTTGTTCCCTCAGTGTCTTAAGCTTCTCATCGTATAAGTCTTTCATTCCCTTTGCTATATTCATTCCAAGTCATTTCTTTTGAAGCCGTTGCTCCCTAAGTTTTTCCTCAGTGTGTTTGTTCATGGTGTACAGGAAGAATTGACTTTTTATGTGTTAATTTTGTATCCCGTTATTTTGCTGAATGTGTTTATCCGCTGTAGGGTTTTTAATTTTTGTGGAGTCTTTAATGTTTAGGTCTTATCATCTACAAATAATGATACTTGGATTTTATTCTTTTCATATTTGTATTGCCTTTATTCTCTCCTCTTGTCTTACTGCTAAGACTTCCAGTACTGTGCCAAACAGTAGAGGATATGAGCATCTTTGTTTTGTCCCTGATTTTGATGAGAATTCTCTGTTTTTTATTTCTTCTTTAATGTGGCACTGGCTGTGGGCTTTTTGCATTTTAACTTTATTATGTTGAGATATGACTCCTGTATCACCAGATTCTCCAGGACTCTTTACCATGAAGAGATAAACAGCTGGGCTTTATCAAAGGCCATTTTGGCATCTAATGAGATGATCATGTTGTTTCTGACTTAAGTCTACTTATGTGGTAGATTACATTATTACTTTATGTATGTTGAACCACCCCGACTCTTTAGGATGAATCAGATGATTTTTTTGATGTGTTCTTTGATCCAGTTTACAAATATTTTCCTATGAATTTTTGCCTCTATGTCCATCAGGGAGATTGGCACTAACATTTTCTTTCTTTCTTTCTTTCTCTCTTTCTCTCTTTCTCTCTTTCTTTCTCTTTCTTTCTTTCTCTCTCTCTCTCTCTTTCTTTCTTTCTTTCTTTCTCATCTTGTTTTGGTGGCAGTATTAGGGATGTTTCTCTTACTGTTATGATGAAACATGATCAAGGCAACTTAAAGAAGAAAGGGTTTGTTTGGTTATCATCCCAGGAGACAAGAGTCCATGATGACTGAGGAAGGACAGCAGGTAGCAGCAGTCCTTGTAGCTAAAGCAGCAATTGAGAGCTTACACATTGAGTCATAGCAGAGAGTGTGAACAAAAATGGCATGTGTGGTAGTTTGAATATGCTTGGCCCATGGGAAATGGCACCATTAGGAGGCATGACCTTGTTGGAGTAGGTGTACCCTTGTTGGAGGAAGCGTTATCACTGTGTGGATAAGCTTTGTTGAGAAATTGTGTCACTGTTGGTGTGGGCTTTGTTGGAGGAAGTGTGTCACTGTTAGTGTGGGCTTTGAGATTCTTCTAGCTTTCTGAAAGTCTTCTTTCTCCTGGATGCAGTTGAATCAAGATGCAGAACTCTTATCTCCTTCTCCAACATTGTGAGCTGCCATGCTTCCTGCCATGATGATGATGGACTGAACCTCTGAACCTGTAAGCCATCCCCAATTAAATGTTGTCCTTTATAAGAGTTGCCTTGGTCACAGTGTCTGTTCACAGCAGTGGAAACCCTAACTAAGACAGCATGGATTTTTAAACTCTTGAAGCCCACCCCAGTAACATACTTCCTCTATTGGGCATTACTTCCTAAATCTACCCAAATAGTGCTACCAAGTGGGGACCAAGTATTCAAATGCACGAGACTATGGGAACATCTTATTTAAACCACCACAACCAGCTTTATAAAAGGAATTTGGAAGTGGGACAGGAGAAATCACTCAGCAGTTAAGAGCACTTGCTGCTCTTGTAAAGGACCCAGATTTGGTTCCCAGTACCTACATGTTGGCTCACAACCATCTGTAATTCTAGGTCTAAGAGATTCTACATCCTCTTCTGGCTTTTAGAGGCATTGGGCATACACATGGTACACAGGTGCACATACAGGCAAAATTCTCATACATATAAAATTAAAACATTAAATACTTTATTAAAGAATTTGGTATTGTTTCTTCCTTTCTCTATTTTATAGAATAATTATAAATGTTATTCTTTGAAGGTCTGGTAGAATTCTTCACAGAATCCACCTGGCCCTGGACATGTTTTAGTTGGGGGATATTTTGTTACTGCTTTTATTTTATTGGCTGTTATGGGTCTGTTTAAGTTATTTACTTCATATTAACTTTGATAGGCCACATACATCTAGAAATCCATCCATTTCTTTTAGATTTTCCAGTTTGATGAAACACAGCTTCCTAAAGTATGATCTTACAATTATTAGAACTTCCTCAAATATCTGCTGTAATGTCTAATTTTTCGCCTCTAATTTTATTAATTTGGGTCCTAACTCTCTCTTCTTTTGGTTATTTTGGCTAATGTTTGTGTCTCAGTTTGGGTTTCTACGGCTGTGAAGAGATAATGTAGGTTCGTTTAATTAGTTTCAAGCCTCATTTGGATTATTTCTTCACATCTAATGTTGGAGGTATGTTGTTCTTTTTTTTTTTTTTTTCAAGGTTTTCAGGTGCATCATTAAGCTATTAATTTTAAATCTCAAAAAAAATGTATGTAGATACTTAGCACTATATGTTTCCAACTTAGGACTGCCTTCATTTTATCTAACAGATTTGAAATGTTGTGTTTTTCATTTTTACTCAGTTCTAGAAATTTAAGTTCTTGATTGCTTCCTTTCCACACTTACTGTTCACCAGCGTGTTGTTTGGTTTCCATGATTTTGTATAGTGTATGTAGTTTATGCTGTTGCTATTTATAGCTTTATTTTCCTGTGCTCAGATAGGAGGTAGATTGTTATTTACCTTTTCAGATATGTGTTGAATCATACCGTGTATCCTAAAATGGGGTCAGTTTTGAAGAAAGTTCCATGAGCTGCTGGTAAGAAGGTGTATTCTCTGGTGTTTGGGTTTCAGTGTTCTGTAGATGTAGAGCCACCATGTGAGTTCTGGCAGCTGAACCTGGGTCCTCTGCAAACAAGAGCTGAAGGTGCTTTAAAGCCATTGTTTCAGCTTCCCTCCCTCCCTCCCTCCCTTCCCTCCCTCCCCTCTCCCTCCCCTCTTCTCTGTTGTCGCTGCTCTGTTTTTGTTTCTGGCCTCCTTTGATGAACTATTCTGGATTAGTTTGTTTCCCATGACCTCTTGGTATATCTGTTCTCTTCATACTGAAGCATATACCTTCCAGTATCCTCTGTAGAGCTGGCCCTCCAAACTGTGGGTGTTTTCTTTTCTTTTTTTTTCTAAATTTTATTTAAAGGGTAGTTATTTTACCTACAATTCTAGATAGTTTTGTTGTGTGTTACAGTCTGGTTTGACACTTTTATTCTTTTAGAACTTAGACTATATCTTTCCAGGTCCTTAGGGAGTTAACTTTTCCTCTGAATAATCAGGTGTTATTCTGGTGGGTCTGCTCTTGTAACTGGACCTTCCCCTCTTACAGCTTCCAATACCCTTCATTCCGTGTTTAAATTTTATAATTACGTTATGTGTTAAGGAAGTTTCTGGTCCTGTCTAATTGGTGTCCTGTAGGCCTCTTGTAGCTGTATCTCCTTTCTAGGTCTGGGAGATTTCCTGTGATGATTTTATTGAGAATGTTCTCTATGCCTTTGCTATGCTATTTCTCCTTCTATATTCATAATCTGAGGGCTAGGCACTTTGATGGTGTGGTGGTTTGAATAAGAACGACCCCCATTCTTATTCATACATTTGAATGCTCATTAGGGAGTGGAGCTACTTGACAGGGATTAGGAGGTGTGGCCTTGTTGAAGGAGGTGTGGCCTTCTTTGAGGAAACATGTCACTGGGGGTGGGCTTGAAGTTTAAAGAGCCTAAGCCCAGCCCAGTGTCTCTCTCTTCCTGCTGCCTGCATATTAGGATGTAGAGCTCTAAACTTCTCCAGCACCATGTCTGCCTGCAAGCTACCATGCTCCCCGCCATGATGATAATGTACTAAATCTCTGAAACTGTAAGCCAGCCCCAACTAAATGCTTTCTTTCATGCATGCCATGGTCATGGTATTTCTTCACAGCAATAGAACACTGACTAAATCAGATGGTGTCCATGTTTTCTTTATGTATTTAAAAAAGTCATCATGGGCGTTTTTGGCCTATGCAAGCTAGATGCCTTAAAAATCCTTTTCTTGTCTTACTGGACTATCTATAATTTTGAGTACAATGTTAAATAAAGGTTACAAGAAAGAACATTCTTATCCCATTCCTGTTCCTAAGGGAAAAGCACTCAATCTTTCACTCTCCAGTGTGATGTTAGCTGAAAATGTTACATGCTCCATAGCAGGTCATTTCCTGTTATTTATAGTTTGTTAAGGACTTTCATCAGGGAGTAGGCACTGGAGTTCACCAAATATTTCTTTTTTATCTATTGAGACAATCATTTGCTTTTAGCCTTTCCTTTTATAAATATGGGACATTGCATAATTGATTTTGATTTCTCTTTTCCCATGGTAGTTTTTTCTGTTCCCCCAGCCTTGGGCAGCAACCTCACGTATACCACAGGCCGAGCGGTACTTTGCCAAATGCCTCAGGGATCCTCCCTAGTGCTCCTTTCTGTGACGCTTTTGCCTTGGCTGGCTTGGATTCTTAGCTTTATTCCTTGTACTTAGCCAATCCTGTTTGGGATTCCTCTCAGTTTTGCCAGATACTGGAAACCTTCTCAAGGCCCAAAGTTGGGAACAGGATATGGTTTACCTTGTTGCTTCCCTACCTCTCTTTTGGTATAGGGGATTGAAGCCAGAGCCTCATACTTGCTGGGCAAATGCTGCACCATTGAGTAGAACCCCTGAATTCTTTTTTATTGCTCGATGTTCAGCCTCTCGAGGATGTCACCTGCTCTCTTAGTTGTTTCGGATGGCCAACAGATCTAATCCCACCTTGTGGAAGTAGAAGGCAACGTCTCCTTTGCTTTTTCACTTTCAGCTGCAGCAATGTTAAAAGAAGACGTTCATAGTTAGGTACGTCTCCACTACTGACTTGGCTTTTCAGTTAGCAGATCTACAGGAGACAGGCGTTTGGTAGGACTGGCTGGATGAAGAAGCTGGTATGAGAATGTGTCTCTGTGCCAACAGTTGTGCATCTGTCGCCTTCTGTTGTACATTTTCTGAACATCTTTGTACAATCTATGCATCTACCTGCTAGTCCATCTGCTCATTGGTCTGCATGTCTAGATACATTCCTCCGGAGTCTGGAGGGCTGTCTGTAGCTGCCCACTAGAACAAGGTCTTTCATTTTTTTTTTCTGTTCAGATGACATTACAGGCTGCTTTCAGAGTCTATGTCTACACCCAAGTCCTTCAGACAGGCTGATGGGGAGCCAGGCAGACATTTGCCTTTTGTTGGGGCAGAAGAATCTTATTGTTGAGTTTGCTATGCTGATTTGGGGCCCTGACTCCTCATCTCCTTCCTTGGCAATGACTCTAAGGGATAGGCTCCAGGATCCTTCTGTACTTCCTGCTCCCATGCTGTCTCCCTTAGCATGGGAGATGGGCTGGGCTTAAACCAGGTTTCAGCGGAACATGGCCCAGTGCTTTAAAAGTGGACATTCCTAAGGGGAGCCCCCCACAACCAGGAGGCTCCACATGTAACTTCCCCACTATGGTATCCTTTACTCATGCTAGGGAGTAATTGCAGACATTGTTCAGACCCCCTCCAAAATGCCCAGCCTCGTCTGAAGTCTTTGCGTTTCTAAGGGTGGACAGTGTACACAGAGATGCCTCTGTAGCAGGAGTGAAGCTTCCCACAATGTCTGGGAAGACTGCATCTTCGTCCGCTCAGGTTGTAACAGAATACCAATAGACAGAAAGGCCTACCAATAATAAAAATGTTATCTCTCACAGTCCAAGATCAAGGTGCTGCCAGGTTTGTGTCCACTGATGACAGTCCATTCTCTTGTATAGCTATTGTCTTATAAGTTCATATGGCTAAAGGGGCAATGGGTCTCAGTGAAGCCTCTTTTATGAGGGTTTCACTTCTCAAATCACCTCATTTTCATAGACTGGGGGTTAGAATTTCAACCCATGAATAATATGTATATATAAATCATGATTAATATGCATATATTTACATAATATGTATAACATATACACATACATATATATACACAAATGTATATATATGTATATATATAATATATCTCATACATAAGTATGAAGTCTATTGTAAGATAGGAGAAAGTTTGTATTTATTTTTACTGTATGTATAGATACATATACAAGTACACAGATATGCATGTATGCATGCTTACAGAGACCAGACGCTAACTTCAGAATGTCTCTCATGATCTGCTAGGCTGGCTGCCATCAGACTCCAGAGATTGTCTCGTGTCTATCCTCCTGGCACTGGGGTTACAAGCACACCCCACCATGCCCAGGATCTAACTCAGGTTCTCATGCCTTCAAGGCCAACATTTTGCTGACTGACCTATCTCCCATCTCTAAGAAGTGGGCTAGCAAGAGGGCCCAGGAGGTAAAGACATTTGACAGAAAGCCAGATGACCTGAATTCTATCACCAGGACCTTCATGATAGGAGACAGCTCACTCCCATAAGTAGTTCTCTGACCTTCACCTACATATCATGGTACATGCATACACATACAAAGTAATGTAAACAACAATAAAAAAGCAGGATTCATTCACTTATATACATACATCCCCAATGATAAATTTATGGGAAATAGGGTGGTTGTACAAGAATGCTTCATTGTGGGTTGTATGGCTGATGTGGAGGTAGAAGCAATACGGCCTATCTCCCATCTGTGGTGATGAGAAGCAGGCTGAAGAAGCCCTTGCTGGGTCATGCCTCACATCCCACAGGTATTCTCCCCTGACACAACTGAGATCTTCTGATGCAAAGATCAGTGGTCTGTGATGCTCTGGGGGAGGCTCAGCTTGTTCCAGAATGGAATTCTATCTCCTCAGTGATGATTGTGGAGGATTAGGTATTTCAGAGTACATATGTATGTTGATATATGCATTTGTGAGAATCTATATTCATTCACTCATTCATAAATCACGTACTACAGGCACGGCTCCAAGGCAGGCCTGGAGATACAGTGGCTGTGGCCTTTGTGGTGCTTTCACTGTCTTATGGGGGAAGTGGATGTTAAACAGAGAGGCATGTTATCACAAGTGGTGATTCTCAGAAAATAAATCAGTGTTTGTGTGATAGAATGATGGTAGGACCCAGCTTAGGGTTCATGGAGGGTAGGTAAAGAAGACCCAGAATTTCAGGCGGACCTGAGGGCTGAATGAAAGTTGGGTGAGGGAAGAAACAGGACTAGGTAGCAAGTCTGAGCGTGGTGAGGTGAGCAAGACCGCGGCCCCTTCTAGGTCCTGCCCTGCCTGACTGGAGGAGAGAAGGCTGGGGATATGTGGAGCCAAATGCTTGAGAAGGTGACCCTGTGATTTACCACTCAGACTAGCAACAGTTGAGGGTAGAAAGGCACTGCATTAATAATAATGATGGGGTAACAGGTCACCTACTTGTAGGTCATGGTGCGGAACTGTAAATTTGTTCTCAGGGGTGTGCATAAAGAATTTTGGGAGCCCATCAGAGCATGGCTCCCAACTTGGCCTTTGTCCCTGACATCATGACTTTGGGTGACTTAACCTTGAGGGCCTCAGTTTCTTCAGCTGCAAAATAGAGGCATGGGTGACAGTTCCTCATGGAGTTGATGGAAGGCAGTAGGATAAGAAATGCACAGTATTGCATAGAAAGCAGCTGGCAGTAAGAGTCAGCTCCCCTTCCTCTCTGGGAGTCCCATAGAACGGCTTGCCCTGTAATCTTTCCTTTTCTTGTGTAACCAAATATCCAGCTACAAGAAGTTGAAGGGAGGAAGGGTTTATTTTGGCTTTGAGGGTTACAGGCACCCCACACCCTGGCATTGGGGTTACAAGCACATCCCACCATGCCTGTCATTTTAAGCCCAGGATCTAACTCAGTTTCTCATGCCTTCAAGGCCAACATTTTACTGACTGACCTATCTCCCCATCTCCAAGAAGTGGGCTAGCAAGAGGGTCCATGAAAAAGTCATGGCCACAGGAGCTTGAGGCAGCTGGTCATATTGTACCCACATCTAGGAAGGAGAGAGAGAGGGAGGGAAGGAGGGAGAGAGAGAGAGAGAGAGAGAGAGGGAGAAAGAGAGAGAGAGAGAGAGAGAGAGAGAGAGAGAGAGAGAGAGAGAGAGAGAGATGTGTGCTCAGATTTCTTCTTTTCATGAAGTTGGGGAGGGCCCAAGGAATGGCGTCTCTTACATTTAGGGTGGATTGGCCCACCTCAATTAACCTAATCTAGATAATCCATCCAGGGTGCACCCACAGGCTTATCTCCTAGATGATTCTAGATCCTGTCAACTTGACAGCCTATCCCATATCCCTCTGGGCCTACCTGTCAGGATGCATGGATGGATCTTGAGAGTTTCAGATACCCTTCCTGCCAGAAGGCAGTTTGCATTATGAAAGCCTGAGGTTTGAACGGAGTGTCAAGTATAATTTGGCAATACTAAGAGTTCATTATTAGAAAAGCCAGGAGCCTAGCTCTGGGTCTACTCACTGGGTGGGACCTTACAGGTACTCCAGTCTTATGTAATAGATGGGGGCAGGTCAGAGATTCACATGTCCACTGTGGATTCCACCCTGGGACCTCAGAATCAAGGCTCTTAGAGGAGTGACCCAGGGGAGGCAAAGGGAAGAAAGCCTTCCCTGAGTGTGCTCTACTTGGGGTGTGGGGGTGTGGGGTGGTGGGTAGGGTGGGGTTCTGCAGTCTGTCTGCTGTGGGCACACATGTGGCTGTTGTTCTGTCCCTCTCCTTTAAGTGAAGAAGTTCCTACTAGAGAGGTGGGGGAGAAGGAGAGATGCAGGCCAGACGGGAGGCCACATTTGTCTCCATGACAAGCCAAGGACAAACACCCGGCCTGGAGCATTCCGGAGCAGGGCCAGCAGGCCCCTTAGTCCTTTGGCTTTGGGGACCAGAGCATGTCTGAGAGGAGAGCCGTGTGTGGGGAGGGAGCATCTGGACGTGGAAAATGGGGAAAACAACCCAGATCCACAGCCCCCAACCTATCCTGCGCCTCTACTGCCCTCTTGGAAGAGTCTGGGTTTAATTTTCTGGTCAGTGTGACAAGGAGGAGGAGCAGGAGAAGAAAGGAGTGAGTTGAAGCTCTAATTCGGTCGGCTGGGATCTGTCACTCAGCAAACAGCCGCTGACTACTCTGGGCAGCCTCAGCTGTAAGCAGCCCATGATTTATGGACACTGAGTGAACTCCTGCGGCAGAAACCAGCCTGGAGATCAGACCAGCAATAGGGCTTTTTTTTTTTTTTTTTTGGCAGGAGACAGGGTCTGCATTTCCCTCATTCATGGCAAACTGCTTTGCACGGCAATTAGCTCTGTCCTCGTTTAGTCTCTAGTCCCAAAGGGTAATGGAAGTCATATATCATCTTCAAGATTGCTAATTATTGAGCTCCCTTACAGGTAGCTTTGTAACTGTGAGAAGGGCTGTCGACCTGATATTTATTACTCCTCCAATAAGTAAGCAAAGGGCGGGGGGCGGTGTCAGGGAGCTGGGGGACAGGGAGAAAGGAAGGAGGACAGGAGGGGGAAAGAAACAACTTTTTTGAAAGACCGCCCAACCCTAGCCCAGGGATCTCTGACAGCGGTCTGCCAACGCGCTCATCAGAGGGCAGACATCTTTATTCTGTAGAACTATTTTTCATGAGGTAGGAATCAGTGTGTCTGCATAGTCTAGAATGGTGAGGAGGGGGCCTATGCAGGGAGCAGGCCAAGGGTGGGGAGGGGACAAGACCAAGTGACAGGGAGGAGGGGACAGAAAGAGAGTGGAACAGAAACGGAAGGAAGAGCTGGGAGGTTCAGTTCCAGTACTTGGGAGGCAGAGGCAGGTGGATCTCTGAGTTCAAGGCCAGCCTGGTCTGCAGAGTGTGTTTCAGGATACAAAGGGCTACACAGAGAAACCCTGTCTTGGAAAAAAAAATAAAAAAGAATCCCTTACCTCTATCCAGCTCCAGATTTTTCTTGTGATTCCTGGCCTGCTGTGTGGGGATGGGAGGGGTGGGCAAGGACTTGGGGTTGGGCTTGGCCACGTCTGTCCTTTCAAAGGACGGGGAGTGTAGAACTGACACTGAAAAGGTTTTTGTCTGAGTCTTTTGCCTTCAGTTTGGTTGTCTTGCTGCCACTGGACACATGGTCTGGGTTATAGGCTACACCAAGAGTTTCCTTGGCAACGGGTAACTGAGGGGTAGGTCTGCTCTTACTTCTACTGAGATGAACTTTAAAATTATAATCAGCATTGTCCAGGGTAACTGATGCCATTTTCAAAGCAGAGAACACAGTTAAAGCAAGAGATACATCTCAGTATTTAGAGAGCACCATAGGCTATATTCATAGTACTCAACACGGAAACAGTACTTGCTGAATGTGTACCCAGTTGACATGCCTGTCATATTCTAGGTATGGTGACGGTGGTCATCAAGATGGATGGATAAGATGGTTTCCTTCATGCTGTCTCAAGTCTCATGAGATGCTGGACACTAGCTGATGTTTAGGACGTACCCAATCCTCTCTCTATATTGTCTGTAGTGATGGCTCATAGTTTCTCCCCATCTGCCAGAGCACTGTGTAGAGGGCCAGAGGATAGGCAGAGGGTAAGGAGACACTGCTGAGGCCCAGTAGCCTGGCAGTTCAGGGTAGCTGTGCTCTCTAACTTGTGATATCATGTTCTATAACCTCATGACATAGTGTAATGGAGGCATTTTATGTCTTCTGGCATGTAGGCTCCAGGAGAAGGAACATGACCCTGGACTGCTGGAAGGACACTGAACAAGTCTGTGTAATCCCACCCCCAATACCCTCCTGCCACAATTTTTAATAGTTTAAGAATCATTACATCAAGGAACATCTAGTTTCACAGGATTCACCAGAGAAGAAGGAGAAAGAAGTAGGAAATCCAGATATAATGGAATAATTATGCACACCAAGGCCAACTGAGAGGCAGTCGTGCACAAGTGAAATCTATCCAGCCGTTGTCCAGGGCTAAGGTTAGGGGAAATGGGAACAACCAGTTTTTACAAAGAGCTGCTGCGGGCTACTGAGATGTCTCCGTCCCAGCCTACCGCTGGCAGTCCCTGTCACGGTATGCTGTTCCCAGCACATTCTCCTCCCTATATGTGGTCAGAAGTGTCTTTCTTTGTAGATGACTCTGGTTCTTACGTGAGAGCCTATCCCCTCTACATTTCTTGTAGTAGCTACTTATGGGGTGGCTGCCACTTGCCTTCTGTCTTCTGCCTTCTGTACTCTAACTCTTTGGCATAGGGACATGCCAGTGCCATGACATCATTCCTCCCTCCACTCCAGTCGTCTCTTGCTAATATCCAAACAAATACCAAGGGCACTCTTTTCCCAATCTCCAGTGGCCTCTGTTCCCCAGTCTCA
This sequence comes from Rattus norvegicus, assembly GCF_021556685.1. Taxonomy (NCBI): domain Eukaryota; kingdom Metazoa; phylum Chordata; class Mammalia; order Rodentia; family Muridae; genus Rattus; species Rattus norvegicus. Next base: position 2,421,166 of record NC_141548.1, on the reverse strand, counting down.
GGACAGACTTGTTTACCAGTTTGGCTGCATATCTTTTCCTCCCTCTTGAGCCTTTTCTGCCCTTTTCTACTCCAAACCACCCACATCCTTTCTTTCTTAGGCTTAACTCTACTTTCTTTCTCAGCCTGCCATCCTTGTCAACCACTCTTCTTCCTTAATTTTAGACAACAGAGAGAAGATTGACTTGCCAGGGAGAGCATGTGTGCCCCTACACAACCAGCTTTCATAGCTTCTTCCCTCCTACGGGCGGTCTGTTCCAACTTATCTGCCCATTCCCTTCTCACATTAAAGGCTCAGGCACTGAAGCTTGGTCTCACATCCCTGTCTGACATTTAGGTCCATCTCTGAGTCCAGTTAAAAGTTCCCAGAGAAGGGACTCCATGTGTCTCATCTGGGTACTCACGTTTCACCATGAATCATTAACTGTTGAGAATATGGGACAGTGTGACAAATCTGGTGGGGCCACATACACACTGTCAAGTGTGCTTAGCATCTAGAGGAAGGAAGTGGAGCTGCTGAGTAAGGGAAGGATAATGGCACTGCAAATATACAGGCTGGCCAGATATGCTGGCACCAGTGACACGTGAGAGTCAGTCTGACTCATTTACGTATGTATGTATGTACGTATGTATGTACGTATGTATGTATGTATGTATGTATGTATATATGTATTTTTCTTTCTATCATGGTGAAGAGGCACCATAGCCAAGTCAACTTATAGAAGAAATAGTTTATTAGGGACTTGCTTATAGCATCAGAGGTTGAATGCAAGGCCATACTGTCTAAGAGCATGGCAGCAGGCACACAGGCATAGTGCTAGAGAAGTAGGTAAGAGTTTACATCTAATGCACAAGACAGAGAGAGAGAGAGAGAGAGCATGCTAGAGTAACTGGGAATGAATGTCTATTTTTTTGAAATCTTAAAGCCCACTCCCAGTGTCACACCTCCTCCAATGAGGTCACATCTTCTAATTCTTCCCAAACAGCTCCATGAATTGGGACCAAGCATTCAAATATACGAACCAATGAGTACCATTCTCATTTAAATGTCCACAGTATGAAAGCATTGGAATCAAACACTAGTAAACAGGCCCTATAGGAGATTGTCTTCAGAGAATGACAGTGTTTGAAGCATGGTGTTTGTTCATTTGTGTGGATTAATCAGAATTATTTGTTGTACAAAAGTTGCCAGTGTGCTGTCTCTAGCTGAGGTCTGGCCAATGTTTCTCCATCTAGTACTGGGGCAGAAGGGATAAGGAAGGTGTTGTCACATACCATTCTATGTGGTTTGAATATGCTTGGCCAATAGGAAGTGGCATTCTGAGGAAGTGTGGTCTTGTTGGAGGAAGTGTGTCACTGTGGGGGTGGGCTTTGAGGTTTCCTCCTACACTCAGGTTCCTCTCAGTACAGAAAAGAGCCTCTACCTGACTCCCTATGGAAGTGAGTTTTCTCCTGGCTGCCTTCAAATCAAGATGTAGAAACTCTTGGCTTCTCCAGTACCACATCTGCCTGAATGCTGCCATGATTCCCACCATGATGATAATGAACTGAATCTCTAAAACTATAAGCCAGCCCCAATTAAATGTTCGCCTTTACGAGCATTGCCTTGGTCATGGTGTCTCTTCAACAGCAGCAAAACCCTAACTAAGACAACAACAGTGGTGATCAAGATGGACACGATCTTTTCCCCTCATGACTCTTCAAGTCCCATCAGATGCCAGGCACTGGCTTGTACATAGGAAGTGCTCAATCTGAGCGCATGTATCTGGGTTTTTTGACCCAGAGCTGAGAGATGATGGTCAGGACTCACTGGTGTCACACTGTCCTCTATTCCTATGGAGACAACTCAAACAATGAATTCCCTGAATGACATCAGTAAACTGACTTTGAGCCCATCGCTTCTGGTGGGGTTAGTTGAATGATGAAGCTTGCCCTGTATTGTGAGCTTTCTATGTGGTTCTTTCTGGATGAAGCGTGCTGTGGGTCTATGATCATACAGAACACTTTTCTATAGGGAATTAGGCCAGGGGAAAATAGTTTCAGATCTTGACTACATAGGCATGGTCTACATGAACACCACATACAGAAATGTTGCTTTCTCAACCTTTCCTGTGAATATAACTGTCCCACTTCCTAGGGACTTGTGTCTTCTCTGTGATAGGTCTGTACAGGAGACAGCAGGGGACTGGGACTGTGTGGCTGGCCAAGGGATGGTCTAGCTTTGTCTGCAGTATCCTGTTCCAGCCCACTTCCCAAATGTCTCTAAGTCTAGCTCCAGTGTGAGTTTCCATGAGAGTAAATAGTGACCGATGAACCCAGGGATCTGAAAAGAGGGCCTCAGGAGCATTCCTTTTCTGTTGGCATCATTCTCACACCCTCAATTATTCTACCTTATGAACAAGAGAAAGGGTTGTGAAGCCAGAAGAGCCTGAAGCAGGGATGGTTACGCTAAGGCCATTGACCCAGTGGACCCAGTGAAGGGTAACTCAGTCACTTGTGAACCCCAGCCCAATACATGCCTCATCATGACCACAGACCTGTGACGGCGGCCTGGCCATCTTGTTCCAACTGCTTCAATGACCGTTGTTGCATGAGAAACTATTTTAAATGACTTCACGGCTCAATAGAGTGCTTGCTGTGTACGCATGGGGACCTGAGTTTGATTTCCAACACCCACAAGAAAAACTAGGCACAGTGGAGTGTACCTATGATCTTAGCATTAGAGAGGCAGAGAAAGGAGGGTCCTAGGGATTCTTGTTCATTAGATTCAGTCAATTGGGGAGCTCTAGGTTTAGTAACAGACTCTGTCTTAAAAAATAAGGTGGGGAAGCAATTGAGGAAGACACCTAACACTGACCCTTGACCTTCACACATACACTTTACACACATACATGTGCATGTGCACACACACAGAGTTTTCTTTGACTTTTACATGCTTGCCATGGTGCACACATATGCACGAGCATGCACACATGCATGTCATATGCACACACACACACACACACACACACACACACACACACACAAACACACTTCTCTATTTCATTGAGTCATAGTTCCAGTGGGTCAGACATTTGGACAGCGAGGTTGTTTTGGTTTTTGAGATCTCAGTTGGGTCAAATTAAACACTTGGAGGGACTCCATGAATGTTTCTGGGATCATCTAGAAAAGTCTTCATTTGCTTATCTTCGATTATTTTTAATTATGGTGAAATACATGTAATAGAAGTTGCCATTGTGAGAGTGTATATGGTATTTGCATGTGTGCATGCACGAGTGTAGAGGCCAGAGGTAGACACCGGTTTCTACCTTTGCACCATTCTACCTTATTGTTCTGAGACAAGGTTCTTCTCTGAGGCTGGAGCTCATCGATTAAACTGGACTGGTTGGCCAGCAAGCGGGAGCTTCCTGCTCCATGTGTATCCTCAGTTCTGGGAATGCAGACACATGCCCCATCATTTTTTTAGGGGTAGGGGTACTGGGGACAGTTGTGAACAAACACTATACAGACAGAACCACCTCTTCCAACTGAGCCCATTTTATGAGCACATACATTTAGAATAAATTATGAGCACCAAATACATTTAGAATAAAGCATAGCTATCCCTGGTGTCATTTCTATCACTCCCTTCACATTGTAAAACCCTTCAAACACTGATTCCTGTTTCCTTTTTCCCCAATCCCTGACAACCTCCATTCTTTCTCCATGATTGTAACTATTCTAGAAACATAGACTGTACGATGTGTCTCTTCCCCTGGATGACTTATTTCACTTAGAGTATAGTGTTCTGAAAGCTAATCCAACCTGCAACATGTATTATAATTAATTTTCAAGGCTATATAATATTCCAGTGTGTGTGTACATGCATGTGTACGTGTGTATGTACATGCATGTGTATGTGTGTATGTGCGTGTGTGTGTGTGTGTGTGTGTGTGTGTGTGTGTGTATTTACTTATCCATTCATCTGTTGGCAGATGACTTGGGTCACGTCCATGTTTTTGCCACTGAGAATAGAATTTTAATTCTTTTTTTTTTTATTAACTTGAGTATTTCTTATATACATTTCAAGTGTTATTCCCTTTCCTGGTTTCCGGGCAAACATCCCCCTCCCCCCTCCCCTTCCTTATGGGTGTTCCCCTCCCAACCCTCCCCCCATTGCCGCCCTCCCCCCATAGTCTAGTTCACTGGGGGTTCAGTCTTAGCAGGACCCAGGGCTTCCCCTTCCACTGGTGCTCTTACTAGGATATTCATTGCTACCTATGGGGTCAGAGTCCAGGGTCAGTCCATGTATAGTCTTTAGGTAGTGGCTTAGTCCCTGGAAGCTCTGGTTGCTTGACATTGTTGTACTTTTGGGGTCTCGAGCCCCTTCAAGCTCTTCCAGTTCTTTCTCTGATTCCTTCAACGGGGGACCTATTCTCAGTTCAGTGGTTTGCTGCTGGCATTCGCCTCTGTATTTGCTGTATTCTGGCTGTGTCTCTCAGGAGCGATCTACATCCGGCTCCTGTCGGTCTGCACTTCTTTGCTTCATCCATCTTGTCTAATTGGGTGGCTGTATATGTATGGGCCACATGTGGGGCAGGCTCCGAATGGGTGTTCCTTCAGTCTCTGTTTTAATCTTTGCCTCTCCCTTCCCTGCCAAGGGTATTCTTTTTCCTCATTTAAAGAAGGAGTGAAGCATTCACATTTTGATCATCCGTCTTGAGTTTCGTTTGTTCTAGGGATCTAGGGTAATTCAAGCATTTGGGCTAAAAGCCACTTATCAATGAGTGCATACCATGTATGTCTTTCTGTGATTGGGTTAGCTCACTCAGGATGATATTTTCCAGTTCCAACCATTTGCCTACGAATTTCATAAACTCGTTGTTTTTGATAGCTGAGTAATATTCCATTGTGTAGATGTACCACATTTTCGGTATCCATTCCTCTGTTGAAGGGCATCTGGGTTCTTTCCATTTTCTGGCTATTATAAATAAGGCTGCGATGAACATAGTGGAGCACGTGTCTCTTTTATATGTTGAGGCATCTTTTGGGTATATGCCCAAGAGAGGTATAGCTGGATCCTCAGGCAGTTCAATGTCCAATTTTCTGAGGAACCTCCAGACTGATTTCCAGAATGGTTTTACCAGTCTGCAATCCCACCAACAATGGACGAGTGTTCCTCTTTCTCCACATCCTCGCCAGCATCTGCTGTCACCTGAGTTTTTGATCTTAGCCATTCTCACTGGTGTGAGGTGAAATCTCCGGGTTGTTTTGATTTGCATTTTCCTTATGACTAAAGATGTTGAACATTTCTTTAGGTGTTTCTCAGCCATTCGGCATTCCTCAGCTGTGAATTCTTTGTTTAGCTCTGAACCCCATTTTTAATAGGGTTATTTGTTTCCCTGCGGTCTAACTTCTTGAGTTCTTTGTATATTTTGGATATAAGGCCTCTATCTGTTGTAGGATTGGTAAAGATCTTTTCCCAATCTGTTGGTTGCCATTTTGTCCTAACCACCGTGTCCTTTGCCTTACAGAAGCTTTGCAGTTTTATGAGATCCCATTTGTCGATTCTTGATCTTAGAGCATAAGCCATTGGTGTTTTGTTCAGGAAATTTTTTCCAGTGCCCATGTGTTCCAGATGCTTCCCTAGTTTTTCTTCTATTAGTTTGAGTGTGTCTGGTTTGATGTGGAGGTCCTTGATCCACTTGGACTTAAGCTTTGTACAGGGTGATAAGGATGGATCGATCTGCATTCTTCTACATGTTGCCCTCCAGTTGAACCAGCACCATTTGCTGAAAATGCTATCTTTTTTCCATTGGATGGTTTTGGCTCCTTTGTCAAAAATCAAGTGACCATAGGTGTGTGGGTTCATTTCTGGGTCTTCAATTCTATTCCATTGGTCTATCTGTCTGTCTCTGTACCAATACCATGCAGTTTTTATCACTATTGCTCTGTAATACTGCTTGAGTTCAGGGATAGTGATTCCCCCTGAAGTCCTTTTATTGTTGAGGATAGCTTTAGCTATCCTGGGTTTTTTGTTATTCCAGATGAATTTGCAAATTGTTCTGTCTAACTCTTTGAAGAATTGGATTGGTATTTTGATGGGGATTGCATTGAATCTGTAGATTGCTTTTGGTAAAATGGCCATTTTTACTATATTAATCCTGCCAATCCATGAGCATGGGAGATCTTTCCATCTTCTGAGGTCTTCTTCAATTTCTTTCCTCAGTGTCTTGAAGTTCTTATTGTACAGATCTTTTACTTGCTTGGTTAAAGTCACACCGAGGTACTTTATATTATTTGGGTCTATTATGAAGGGTGTCGTTTCCCTAATTTCTTTCTCGGCTTGTTTCTCTTTTGTATAGAGGAAGGCAACTGATTTATTTGAGTTAATTTTATACCCAGCCACTTTGCTGAAGTTGTTTATCAGCTTTAGTAGTTCTCTGGTGGAACTTTTGGGATCACTTAAATATACTATCATGTCATCTGCAAATAGTGATATTTTGACTTCTTCTTTTCCGATCTGTATCCCCTTGATCTCCTTTTGTTGTCTGATTGCTCTGGCTAGAACTTCAAGAACTATATTGAATAAGTAGGGAGAGAGTGGGCAGCCTTGTCTAGTCCCTGATTTTAGTGGGATTGCTTCAAGTTTCTCTCCATTTAGTTTAATGTTAGCAACTGGTTTGCTGTATATGGCTTTTACTATGTTTAGGTATGGGCCTTGAATTCCTATTCTTTCCAGGACTTTTATCATGAAGGGGTGTTGAATTTTGTCAAATGCTTTCTCAGCATCTAATGAAATGATCATGTGGTTCTGTTCTTTCAGTTTGTTTATATAATGGATCACGTTGATGTTTTTCCTTATATTAAACCATCCCTGCATACCTGGGATGAAGCCTACTTGATCATGGTGGATGATTGTTTTGATGTGCTCTTGGATTCGGTTTGCCAGAATTTTATTGAGTATTTTTGCGTCGATATTCATAAGGGAAATTGGTCTGAAGTTCTCTTTCTTTGTTGTGTCTTTGTGTGGTTTAGGTATAAGAGTAATTGTGGCTTTGTAGAAGGAATTCGGTAGTGCTCCATCTGTTTCAATTTTGTGGAATAGTTTGGATAATATTGGTATGAGGTCTTCTATGAAGGTTTGATAGAATTCTGCACTAAACCCGTCTGGACCTGGGCTCTTTTTGGTTGGGAGACCTTTAATGACTGCTATTTCCTTAGGAGTTATGGGGTTGTTTAACTGGTTTATCTGTTCCTGATTTAACTTCGATACCTGGTATCTGTCTAGGAAATTGTCCATTTCCTGAAGATTTTCAAGTTTTCTTGAATATAGGTTTTTATAGTAAGATCTGATGATTTTTTGAATTTCCTCTGAATCTGTTGTTATGTCTCCCTTTTCTTTTCTGATTTTGATAATTTGGACGCACTCTCTGTGTCCTCTCGTTAGTCTGGCTAAGGGTTTATCTATCTTGTTGGTTTTCTCAAAGAACCAACTTTTGGTTCTGTTGATTCTTTCTATGGTCCTTTTTGTTTCTACTTGGTTGATTTCAGCTCTGAGTTTGATTATTTCCTGCCTTCTACTCCTCCTGGGTGTATTTGCTTCTTTTTGTTCTAGAGCTTTTAGGTGTGCTGTCAAGCTGCTGACATATGCTCTTTCCTGTTTCTTTCTGCAGGCACTCAGCGCTATGAGTTTTCCTCTTAGCACAGCTTTCATTGTGTCCCATAAGTTTGGGTATGTTGTATCTTCATTTTCATTAAATTCTAAAAAGTTTTTAATTTCTTTCTTTATTTCTTCCTTGACCAGGTTATCATTGAGTAGAGCATTGTTCAATTTCCACGTATATGTGGGCATTCTTCCCTTATTGTTATTGAAGACCAGTTTTAGGCCGTGGTGGTCCGATAGCACGCATGGGATTATTTCTATCTTTCTGTACCTGTTGAGGCCCGTTTTTTGACCAATTATATGGTCAATTTTGGAGAAAGTACCATGAGGAGCTGAGAAGAAGGTATATCCTTTTGCTTTAGGATAGAATGTTCTATAAATATCCGTTAAGTCCATTTGGCTCATGACTTCTCTTAGTCTGTCGACATCACTGTTTAATTTCTGTTTCCATGATCTGTCCATTGATGAGAGTGGGGTGTTGAAATCTCCCACTATTATTGTGTGAGGTGCAATGTGTGTTTTGAGCTTTAGTAAGGTTTCTTTTACGTATGTAGGTGCCCTTGTATTTGGGGCATAGATATTTAGGATTGAGAGTTCATCTTGGTGGATTTTTCCTTTGATGAATATGAAGTGTCCTTCCTTATCTTTTTTGATGACTTTTAGTTGGAAATTGATTTTATTTGATATTAGAATGGCTACTCCAGCTTGCTTCTTCTGACCATTTGCTTGGAAAGTTGTTTTCCAGCCTTTCACTCTGAGGTAGTGTCTGTCTTTGTCTCTGAGGTGTGTTTCCTGTAGGCAGCAGAATGCAGGGTCCTCGTTGCGTATCCAGTTTGTTAATCTATGTCTTTTTATTGGGGAGTTGAGGCCATTGATATTGAGAGATATTAAGGAATAGTGATTATTGCTTCCCGTTATATTCATATTTGGATGTGAGGTTATGTTTGTGTGCTTTCATTCTCTTTGTTTTGTTGCCAAGACGATTAGTTTCTTGCTTCTTCTAGGGTATAGCTTGCCTCCTTATGTTGGGCTTTACCATTTATTATCCTTTGTAGTGCTGGATTTGTAGAAAGATATTGTGTAAATTTGGTTTTGTCATGGAATATCTTGGTTTCTCCATCAATGTTAATTGAGAGTTTTGCTGGATACAGTAACCTGGGCTGGCATTTGTGTTCTCTTAGGGTCTGTATGACATCAGTCCAGGATCTTCTGGCCTTCATAGTTTCTGGCGAGAAGTCTGGTGTGATTCTGATAGGTCTCCCTTTATATGTTACTTGACCTTTTTCCCTTACTGCTTTTAATATTCTTTCTTTATTTTGTGCGTTTGGTGTTTTGACAATTATGTGACGGGAGGTGTTTCTTTTCTGGTCCAATCTATTTGGAGTTCTGTAGGCTTCTTGTATGTCTATGGGTATCTCTTTTTTTAGGTTAGGGAAGTTTTCTTCTATGATTTTGTTGAAGATATTTACTGGTCCTTTGAGCTGGGAGTCTTCACTCTCTTCTATACCTATTATCCTTAGGTTTGATCTTCTCATTGAGTCCTGGATTTCCTGTATGTTTTGGACCAGTAGCTTTTTCCGCTTTACATTATCTTTGACAGTTGAGTCAATGATTTCTATGGAATCTTCTGCTCCTGAGACTCTCTCTTCCATCTCTTGTATTCTGTTGGTGAAGCTTGTATCTACAGCTCCTTGTCTCTTCTTTTGGTTTTCTATATCCAGGGTTGTTTCCATGTGTTCTTTCTTGATTGCTTCTATTTCCATTTTTAATTCCTTCAACTGTTTGATTGTGTTTTCCTGGAATTCTTTCAGGGATTTTTGTGTCTCCTCTCTATGGGCTTCTACTTGTTTATTTATGTTTTTCTGGAATTCTTTCAGGGATTTTTGTGTCTCCTCTCTATGGGCTTCTACTTGTTTATTTATGTTTTCCTGGAATTCTTTCAGGGATTTTTGCGATTCTTTCAGGCATTTTTGCGATTCCTCTCTGTAGGCTTCTACTTGTTCTCTAAGGGAGTTCTTCACGTCTTTCTTGAAGTCCTCCAGCATCATGATCAAAAATGATTTTGGAACTAGATCTTGCTTTTCTGGTGTGTTTGGATATTCCATGTTTGTTTTGATGGGAGAATTGGGCTCCGATGGTGCCATGTAGTCTTGGTTTCTGTTGCTTGGGTTCCTGCGCTTGCCTCTCGCCATCAGATTATCTCTAGTGTTACTTTGTTCTGCTATTTCTGACAGTGGCTAGACTGTCCTATAAGCCTGTGTGTCAGGAGTGCTGTAGACCTGTTTTCCCCTCTTTCATTCAGTTATGGGGACAGAGTGTTCTGCTTTCCGGCGTGTAGTTTTTCCTCTCTACAAGTCTTCAGCTGTTCTTGTGGGCCTGTGTCTTGAGTTCACCAGGCAGCTTTCTTGCAGCAGAAAAGTTGGTCTTACCTGTGGTCCCGAGGCTCAAGTTCGCTCGTGGGGTGCTGCTCACGGGCTCTCTGCAGCGGCAGCAACCAGGAAGACCTGTGCCGCCCCTTCCGGGAGCTTCAGTGCACCAGGGTTCCAGATGGTCTTTGGCTTTTTCCTCTGGCGTCCGAGATGTGTGTGCAGAGAGCAGTCTCTTCTGGTTTCCCAGGCTTGTCTGCCTCTCTGAAGGTTCAGCTCTCCCTCCCACGGGATTTGGGTGCAGAGAACTGTTTATTAGGTCTGTTTCCTTCTGGTTCTGGTGGTGTCTCAGGCACAGGAGTCCTGCCGCTCCTGGGCCCTCCCCCACGGGAGCCCAGAGGCCTTATACAGTTTCCTCTTGGGCCAGGGATGTGGGCAGGGGTGAGCAGTGTTGGTGGTCTCTTCCGCTCTGCAGCCTCAGGAGTGCCCACCTGACCAGGCGGTTGGGTCTCTCTCTCACAGGGTCTGGGGGCAGAGAGCTGCTGCGGGCCGGGATCCGCGGGTAATTCTTGAAATCTCAGCTATGTGGTCCGAGGTGGGCTCTCACCCTGGCAAGGGAATCTGGACCTGCCTAACCTGCCTGGTCAACCAGAGCTGTTACTCCGCTCTCTTAGGTAACCAAGGAAACAGGGTTTCCACACCTTCCATAGCCCTGACCCAGACTAGATCCTCTACACCTGCACACACGCGCCTTTTCCTGCGCTTTGATTCCCTCTCTGCTGGGAGGGCGGGGAGAATTTTAATTCTTGAAGATAACATTTACTTATTGTATGTATGGGCATGTGTGCCATGGTGTATGTGTGGAAGTCATAAGACAGTCACAGAATCAATTTTTCCCCTTCTACTTACCATGTGGGTTCCAGTGATTAAACTGAGGTCCAGGCTTGGCTGCAAGCACCTTTACTCACTGAGCCACCTTGCCCACTCTTGTCATTATGCTTGCTGCTGTTATGACTACGTCTGCATTCCTTTTCAGTGTCTGATGTCCCAGATATGGGCTGGGACCTTGGCTTGTGTGGGGTTGGGGTTGGAAACTTTCTGTGGGTCTTTCCATGTGAATACTGCATGGGAGTCAGTTTAGACTTTCTCACAGCATAATGGTTGGGCTCTGGAAGTAAGTGTTCCCAGAGAGCCACCAGAAGCCGATTGGTTCTTTGAATTCAGCCTTAGAAGAAATCAGTGTCACTTCTCCCATGGCCTGTTTGAATGTGGTTTGCTTCCTGGTTCATCAGAAGCAGCGTGAAAATAGCTCATTCCTCTTCTTAGGAGAGAGGTGGTGCTGTACCGGACAGATCTGTGTGGGATGGTGCTGTACCGGACAGATCTGTGTGGGATGGGGGGAGGTGCTGTTGCCAGGAAGGTGGGAGGCTGTTCATAGCCTCTGCAGGACAGCTGACGTCGTCGCAGCGCTAAACTGAAAACATCCACTCAACTTAGGGGCTCGTTCTGTGACATCCGCCTAGTCTCTGCTTCGGACTGATGCGGAGCTCAATACCCTTCAAAGGGCCGGTTCCAGTTGCATCCGGTTGGAAATATCAGGAAGTCCTTCGGATGGAAAGCTACCTCTCCCACAAGATCTCTAGGTTCTGGGTCAGCCTCCTTGTGAGTGAGAATGAGACAAGACAGAAGGAAGCTAAGTGCCAGCTTGGCCTGGAGGGTTCCCAACCATTCCAGGGGAAGCAAACTCACACCGGGCCCTCTAGAATCTAGTCCAGATACCAATAGGGATGGGCTTCCGGGTCCCCAAAGGCCAGATGCCTACTATTCAGTGCCTCTTTCTGTGTTAGTTTCTCAGAATTCTTCTTTTCTCTGGAATTCCCTAGTCCTCAGCAGAGGTTCTGTCGGCTTGTCCCCAACACCTGGAAACTCCCGACACACGGCAGTCACTCAGTAAATAATAGTGGTTTTTGATTTGTTTGTTTTTAAATATAAGGTCTCACTAGCACCCCAGACTCTTCACCTTCCTGCCTTAGCCTACCGAGGGCTAGAATTTCAAAGCATCACATCCCTCCTTGCCTATGCCTGCCTGCCTGCTTGCTTGCCTGTTGTCTGTCTGTCTGTTTCTCTCTCCTCTTGAGATCTTCCTTTCTTTTTCTTTCCCTCTTATCCCCACCCATCTAACCCTCCTCGGGATTCTGAAGATATCATTCGAAGTGGCAAATGTGACACCCTAGAACAACTTGGCTCATAAGTGTATTATCCCCCCCCCCCCGCCCCCGAAGTAACATCACACAAAACTGGCTCATGTTATGTCTATTGTTAACTAACATTCCAGTTGTTTCCCACTCCTCTGCTGTTCCAGGTCTCTCCCATGTGTCCAGGGATTCTATTATCAGAACAGAACTGGTCCACTGGCCCTGAAAAGAGCATCTCAGGTAAAAACTGGCTGGTCATGATCAGCTACCTGGGAAGCTGAGGCAGGAGGATTACTTGAACCTAGGAGTTTGAGTCCTGCTCAGGAAGCATAGTGAAATCCCGTCTTGAGGATGGAGTGGGGGTGGGGCACCTGAAGAGTGGGATTTGGGACTGTGTCTGAAGTAGACGGAGGGTCAGCTTGTTGGAAAAGAATATTCTCGGTGTCAAACAAAGAAACACCCGAGAAAGCAAAATTAAGGAGCATAGCAAGGCCTTTCCCCCCTTTCCTTCCTTCCTTCCTTCCTTCCTTTCTTCTTTTCTTCCTTTCTTCCCCCTTTCTTCCTTCCTTTCTCTCTTTCTTTCCTTTCCCCCACCTCTCTCTTTCTTTGTAAAAATGATGTACTGCCGCGCCCAACCTCGACCAGCAAGGAAGACACGACCACAGGAGATCTTCTTCAAGCAGTTTTACTCAGGAACCTTGATACAACCTTCTGACTCTCTCTCGCTTCTGGCTCTCTCTCCCTGGGGAATGCCCTACACCATACTTAAATAGCTAGCACTGGCCAGTCCTAGCAAGCCACGTGGGTCATGTAGATAGGCTGTCACTATGCGGAAGCTAGCGGGCCAGGCAGACATAGCCAAATAAGGACTTGTTTACTGCAAGGAGCGCTCACCCTTGGGAGGGTGGAAGGCGGAAACCAGCGCCATCTTTGAGGCGCGGCACGTCGCAGCTCTCTACAATGTACCATAACCCAAACTTGGCTAGCAAGTAGCACACATGTCTTATATTCATAAGGGAAAGCTTGGCTGTTCCTCATTGGCTGAGGTTCAAATTCATAATACTCATTGGCTAACTTGGAAAGCAACATGTGAATGAAGGGGAAGCGAAAGGGGAAGGGGAAGGGGAAGGGGAAGGGGAAGGGGAAGGGGAAAGGGAAGGGGAAGGGGAAAGGGAAGGGGAAGGGGAAAGGGAAAGGGGTATTAGTCACTTGGGGGGGGGAGAGAAGTTCCAGTAAAACAAGAGGCCTTTGTGTAAACAAAAGTTTTATGGTGGGGGAGATTAAAATATTTGCATAAAAGTTTTATAAGATGGGGTCTGCTTAAAAGATTTGCATAAAAGTTTTATAAGCTAGAAGAGATTAAAGATTTGCATAAAACTTTTACAAGTAGGGGATATTGGCCCTTGGCTAGTCATCTTTGGTAGAAAAAACTCCTTTTCTCACAAGCTTTGCCTGGCTTTCTGCTGGGAAGGCTGGGGATGGGTCAGGTGGCTAACTGCAGAAGCTGGGGTGACCACTACTTATCACTGCCTTTCTTGCTTGTAAGAGGAACAAATCAGGGAATGAAAAGGGCCATTTTAGAGAGGTTCAGCAATACATCCCTTGGGCTGAATCTGGGAGCATCTAAATCCAGAAGTGCAGATGTTCAGACTTACCGTCTGGTAGGAAGGGTCCAGGTGGGTCTTGCAGGAGAAGACTTTCTACAGTCTTCTCTACTCTGTGACCCAGTGGTCTTGTTTACTTTCATTTACAATGAAAAAAAAAAAAAAACCAAAGAATCATTTATGGATGATAGATGCATCCTCCTAAAATTTGCCTGTCCCCTGAACTCTTGTATGAAGACTTTTTCAGCTTTCGAGAAAGAGAAATCAAACTGAATCTATTTTCATCAAGGTAGGGAATGTATTTGCTTACCTGCTTACCTGGAAGGTTTTGTATGGAGCAGGTTTTAGTACTGATGAGATAGGAAGACCAGACCGGTCACTGGGACCCATCACCAATGGGTTCACTGCTGGGCTTCATTGGCACTTGGGTAGCTTGGTTTCTTGCAGGCAGTAGTTGTGGCACTTGAAGCTATGGAAGTCATAGCCTTACAGTACCCAATCCAAAAGGTCTGAAGATGGACTGACAGAGAAGTTGCCCACCAGGCAAGTGACCCTGGCCTTGGACCTCATAAAACTGGGGTATAGCGACATGTACTTGTGATCTCAGCTGGCTGGAGGTAGAGGCAGGAGGGCCAGAAGTTCAAGGTCCATCTTGAATGTAGAATAAATGAGACTGCCTCTTAGGTAACAATGACAAAGCCAACAAAAGACGGCAACAATAAATATTTGAAGAGATTGAGAAATGTTTCTCTCGGAATCAGTTTATGAAATTGTATCAAAGGTCTAGGGTTTGCTTTGTGTGAGTCCTATGATTTTCCCTGGGCTATCGTTTTGGCGGGAGGATGGGATCAAATGATTGACTAGGCCCAAGTCATATGTCTTTTCCAGGGACTGGCTGTCTCACCATTATGTCAGGAGAAAAAAAAAAAAACCAATAAAACGACGCATTGGCCTATGGTCAGGCAGTAAGAGAATTGAAGCCAGGCTGTCTTCTCTTGGGGTCTACCTGGTATAGCACACACTTCTTTCATCTACCTCTTCATTCTGGTGCTTGGACTTAAACACCAGCCTTCACTACCCTCCTCAGTGTATATGTGAATGGATCAAAATGGCTTCTCCAAAGCCCAGACACCACATGGCTTTTAGGAACCCAACACTACCTGTGGCTGAGTTCATATTTCAAGGAATAGAGAATCCGATTGGCTGCAGGGATAGGTGTTATCTTTTTGTTACTGTTATTGATTTTGTTCTGCTGGAGATGGAGAGATTAGTTGTTAAATAAATACCAGACTGGCCATTGGTGGTGAAGGATGTTGTTACAGGCTTCAAACATGGCCTGGAAGGATCAGTTTCTAAGAAAAGAGGCTGAGGGTGGGGGTAGGTATTACAGAGCAAGGAGACCTGCAAGTCCCAGGGAACTCAGAGGACTGCTGTCTCGTCCTCAAGTAGTTTCAAGCCTAATTTGACATCGACTGGGGCCAACAGTCACAGGGGATCAGAGGAGGGTAAGGCCAGTGATGACTGCAGGTGGCAAGAACGATTGTGGCCTCCAGAGAGGCAGAAAGGAAGGGATAATGTTTTCTGCAGTTAGCAGTAGAGGGGTTCAGTAATGGGCTCCCTGTCTTCTCTAAAAACACCAGTGTAGTTGATGACCCAGAATGGCCATCCTCTGTGTCAGGATGTATGTATAAACTGTCAGCAGTTTTCATGACTTTTTGAAAGTCACATTTACTCCCTGCTAAAAAGCCAAGAAGGATACAAATAAACAGAAATAACTCCCTCTCCCTCAAAGCTCCGAGGTTAAGAGCAGGCCAATAACCCTCTGCATTAGGTGACAATAAACAAATACGTGAGGGCCTCTGGGCAAGGATTCTACTTTTATTTTGTGGTCCAGAAACGTTCTGGATTTGCCCAAGGCCTCAAATCTGGGACTGCAATGAAGTTGGTGGCTGCAATCCCTGGACAGACCTGACCAGTCTCTGTGTGAAAGGTGTGGGGGTTTACCCCACCTTACAGAGTGAGTAAAGACCAGGCTCAAGCCACATCCTGACAGGGTCTGAGAAGCTGCCGGTGTCTCCTCAGAAAAGGGGCTGAAGGTCCGTCCAGAGTGTCTTATCTGGGTAGACGTCCTTTCCTGCTGGAGGAAAAGGAAGAGAGATTTGTGTCTCTGCTGTTTCTTCTCTTTCAGACAGATGAGATTTCCGATGCCATCCCCCCCCCCCCCCAGATAAGTCTAACTGACTGAGTTGGGGCGTGGGGGCCACAAAGGGGCCTTTACCCAAGTCATACAGGAAGCTGGGGGTCTTGGGTCGCCAGCCTCAAGCACCTGGCTTTAGTTTTGGATAGAGTTTCCAACACACAGTGGTTTGTATTCATTCTCAGGACCTGAAAGCTATAATTGCAAGTGCAGTAAGCTTAAAGCCTTCACCGTGTTGTCACTGCCGTGGTGTCTCCTCATGGTGTCACTCAAGGGCTGCCTCACTAAAATGTCAGGGGCCCAAACCTCACTTGACCTCAGAGAGGCCCCGAAGGCAAAACCCTGCAAGAGGACAGAGGCCCCAGAGGAGGGGTCCTGAGGAAGGAAGAGAGGGCCTAGCAAGGAGGACAGAGGGGCTGGGCGGGCGGAAGAGGAGGGAGCCAGGGAGGCGGGTGAGGGCCATGGCGAGGGCCCCTTGTCAAGGTTCTATCTGCAGGATGATTGATGCGAGCCCGGGTTTTTCTGTCAGCCTGTCACGGCGCAGGAATGTTTAATGTTCTCATTATTGGTTACGCTGTTGTGTATATTTCTCTGTCAGCACCACGGACCCAGCTGAACTGGCAGAGCACTTCAAAGGCCTGTGGGTCATTCATCATCCCCATGACGCCCAGGCAAACGCTCAGCTTCAGCTCCGCGCCAGGGATTTGTTATGACTTGCAAGCAGGCTGACAGACAGGGCTATGGCAAGGAGGGGACAAGGGCTGCAGAAGGCCCCCTCATACCCTTTTTTGTCACTCTGGGTTCAGGGCCGTGCCCTTGGGCTTCCAAGACCAGCAAGGGGTGACCCTTTAGCGCACGTGTGTGTTGGGTCAAGAGTGCAGGGTAAGCCTGCGTGAGGGACCCCCTAGAGCACCCCAAATCCTCTCCCTGTCCTCTTTCTCTGGATAGGTAGTGGTATTCCCCCCAAGTTATGCTGAAGTTAGGCAGTGGTGGTGAGGGGAACCCAAACTTGCAGGGCCAGGGAGGGGCGGGGGTGGGGGGGGCAGGGAGAGCCGGGAATATGGGAGCTTTGTTCCCTTTCCCAAGCCTGACATGATTAATCGTTTTCTTCTGATCTAATTTTGGAACATGAAAAACAGCACATTTGTCTTGAAGAAAAATGATGTGCCGAACCGCGCAGATGGAAATTTCGAGCAACGAGAAAGATTAAAGTGAAACCCCACTCCTTAGACCTAATCATGAGTTGTAGATTATTCTGTCGGCCCGGCCAGATGGTAGCTCTGATTCCACGGCCCCTTCTTATATTAATGAATACTAGACTGTTATATTTGACTTAGGTAAGTGAAATGTCTATCAGAGCTAATGGGCTGCCAGCCAGCATAACACATGTTGTACCGCTAAGGGTCCTTGCTGCATTTTTCATGTTTTATACTAATGTAGAACATTTTGTTTCCTACTGGTTTTCATCATTGTCACTGCTTGCTAAATATTTTCGCATGGAAAGGGGAGGGGGGGAGGCAGAGTCAGGAGGAAAAAAGACCCCCCCCCCCCCTATAAACTTGTGTCCAGAGCTAATTTCCTCCCGTTGGGCTTAGCTATAACTCTGCAAGTAAAAACAGTCACCCGGAGCAACGCGTAAGGAACTCAGTAGTAACGTGATTAAGTCCCTAGTCAAGGAGACTACACTCGACTCTGTGTTAACAAACCTAATTATAGCCCTGTAGTGATAAATAGGGCCCAGGTCCTTGTTGCCTATCTCTGAGGTCACGTTCAGAGAGCGGTTTGACCATCTCTCCATCTCTTGGGAGAGAATTGTCCTGGGGAGGTGTCCCAGGCCCAGCATAGCAGACAGGCTGTTCCTTTCTGACCTGGTTGTTCGGTCCCTGTGGAGGGTGAGTAGATGGCAGGCAGTTTTCAGAGCAGAAGGTCTGAGGTGTGAGTAACTTTGTGCTGTCCTGCAGGAGGTGGACAGTGTCATTCCTGCCGTCCGCATCAGCGATTCCAGGCAGGCCTCTGAGGTCTCTGACTCCCCAGGACTGAGCAGCCAATAGCTCAGACCTGCCTTCTTCCTCTAGACATCTTTGAACAGGAGAGACCTGGAAAAGCAGGTTGTTGAGGAGGGAACCCAGTCTTTCTCCCTTAGGAAGGACCCATCCTGGGGAGCATGGCATCTTGGAAAATGGGGAGTCCTGGGGATGGAACCTGAAAGCCATTTGGGGATGGATGGGATGCAGTTGGGGTCATTTTCAATGGATGGTGTTTTAGGAATAGAAGGAAACCCATGGCTGTGAACACCACAGGAGTTGGCTCAAAGCCTTGGCTGGCAGTAGGTGGCCACTTCATCCTCTCCAGCCTTGCTCTGTCCTCAACCAGGAGCCCCACATTTCTGCTTCATGAACCTTTTTAGTGTCTCTAAGGTTATTGGCTCCTACAGAACAACGTGCTTATGCCTGTTTTACTTTTGACTCTTCTAGTCCTCTGGCTTCTTGCTCTGGCACCCTCTACCCACATTTAAAGACCCAGTTCCTATGTCTCAGTTCTACTCTGTCACACTTGGGAGATATCCTGTAGATGTTGTACTTCACTCTCTGGATCACCAGCAGGGGTTTGGCTGTGCACCCACAACTCCTGTGTTGAATACTTGATGTCTGGCTGGAAATGGCATAGAGCCTGGCTGGAGGAACTAGGCCATGGGTGAGCATGCTCTATAGCTGGTCCCTAGGCCCATCTTCAGCTTTGCTTCTTATCTACCACAAGGTGGGTAGCTTCCTTCTGTAACCCCCCCACTGCCACTGTGTTTTAACTAGCTAGTGGGCCCAGAAACACGAACTGGAGTGACCATAAATGGAGCCTTCTGAAACCAAGCTAAAAGGAATCGCCTTTAACTTGTTTCTGTCAGGGAACTGGTCAGTTACACTGACAAAAGAGGAACTAATAACACCAAAGTAACACCAAAGTGTTCTTCTTAAACACTAAACAACGTTTAACGCTTACTTTCTGGGAAACAGAGGTAGGCAGATCTCTGTTAGTTTGAGGTAAACCTAGTCAAGCTTAGCCAGAGTCTCAGAGTAAGACCCTATCTTAAAGATGTTTATTAGCGTATATTAACTATACACAACAATACATTTCATTATATTTTCATGCATGTATATAATGTACTTGGATCATCTTCACCCCATAACCCTTTCTTATTCCCTCTGTCCCCCTTTGTTCCTTTATAACTGGTCCCCCTTGTGTTTTAATATCTTTTCTTTGTGTGTGTGTGTGTGTGTGTGTGTGTGTGTGTATGTGTGTGTATGTGTGTGTGTGTGTATGTGTGGTGTGTGTGTGTGTAGACACTCATGGAAGCAGAACAGGGTGATAGATCTAATAAAACTCACTGGGATACACAGAGGGATAGAGGAGGGAGGAAGGGAGGGAAGGAGGACAGAGGGAGAAGATATCAAAGCACAAAGGAGACCAGTTGGAAAGAAGATACACTTTTGAAGTAAATTACCTGCCTACAGATCCAAAGGGAGGTGTGGGGCCTCATGAGCCTTTCCCTGATAACAACTGTACCAGTTAAAGCATTTGTTTTGGCCTATGGGTTCAGAGAGAAAGAGTCCCTCATGATGAGGGAGGTGTGGAAACAGGCTGTAGGAAGCTGACCAACCGGCCACATTTTCACCCACAGACAGGAACCAGAGAGAATGAACAGGAAGTGAGACCAGGTTGTGAACCTTTGAAGTCTGCTTTCAAATGACATCCTCCCTTCCTGCAAGGCTGTGACTATTAACTTTTCCAAATGGTGCCACCCACTGGGGTCCAAATATTCAAATCATAAGCTCATGAGGGCAATTCCCCCTTAAACCACAATAGCTAGACTTACCAACCTATACCTCTTCAGAGAAGGATAGGACTTCATGAGTCCTTCCCCTCCCCATGACATGATGTTGAAAGGCTCCATTTTGTGCAGATCTCTTTGACCATGTCCCTGTGAAACATGAAAATGTTGCACTGAAAAATGTCCATTTTCAAGTCTTTCTCTACACACCTCCCTTCCTCTCCCTTACCTCCATGTTCACTCACACTGTTCATTCCAGAAAAATGCACAGAGCAGCTCCCACATATCAGGCATTTCTCTAAGCAAACCTGCATAAACTCACGATCCTTCGAGGTGACCGTTTAGTACCTGTCTGTGTGGAGGTGTGAATGAATTGGGTGTAGGTTGTTTAAATAGAATATGTACAGTCCTTTCTTGAAGAACAAGGTCACTCAAGCTAATCCCATGAATGGGGCTTTGAGGACGATGGGGAAGACAGACAAACCTCATGGGAAGCCAAGAGCAACTGTCTCAGCTTCTGTGACTGTGACAGGCTCGTTCCCTGTCTTCTCCAGTCTTTAAGGTAATTAAAAACAAAACAACATCTTAGGATGTATTAAATACCATAGAGAAGTGTAGGTATCTCATGAGTACAGCTCAACAAATTATCATAAAATGGAACTCACGATAACCAGGCCAAGAAACAGGCTCCTCCAGTACCTTACATCACAGAAGCCTTTTGTGAGTCTTCTGGGTGGGAGCTGGGAACTAAGCACACATCTCTGGAAGAACGAGGAGTGCCCTTAACTTCTGATCCATCTCTCTGGTCCCTTTTTGTTAAAAAGAAAAATCCAACCTCAACTTTTCTCCTATGATTTATTCTGTTCTTAGTGGCTTTACTTTATAAAAAGTACAAATATGACAAGACCCTTTTGTATCAAGACAGGATCACACCTGTACAAGGTAGGGTCTGAAATCCATTCTGGAGCCTATGCTGTTCTTGAACCCATGATTTTCCTGCCTCTGCCTCCTAAGGGCCTACATTAAGGCATATGACACCATACCTACCTCATAGACTGATTTTAGAATATTTCTATCCTTCTCCAAAATTCTCTTGAGCCTGTTTTAAATCATTACTCAGTGTCTGCCAAGCCTAGCCCCAGGCATCAGGTTTGTACTTTCTAATTATAAACCCAATAGCTCCCAGCAACTTTTTGTTGAGAAATAATTCAATATCATAAAGTATATGCTTTAAAATATAAAAATTCTTTCAATTTTTAGTATATTCATAAACTTATATAAACATCACCACTAATTCCAAAAATTTCACCACCAAAAAGTTACCGTATACATGTTTGCAGTTACTCTCCATATCTTTCTCCCCTCTAGTACCTGGAAATCAATAGCAACTTTATATCTTCGGATTCCCTTGGAGAAATTTACTCATGTGATATGTGGCTGGTTATGTGTCTGGCTTCTTTCAACTCAGTGTAGTGTTGTGTTGTCTGTGTCAGAACATAGATAAAAACATCATTTGTTTTTTACAGTCAAATAACATTCCACTGTGTGAGTTTGCAATGTTTCCTTTATCCATTTCTCAGGAGATGGACATCTGAGTTGATTTCATTTTGAGGGCTACTCTGAGTGATGCTGCTGTGTACAAATTTATGTACAAAATTTCATATGTTTATTTCTCTTTACCATAAACCTGCTATTGAGATTACTAGATCGTAGACCAACTCTATTTTTATGTTTTTAAATTATAATCCACTCAGAGTTAATTTTTTGCATTTGCCATGATATAATAATTCTGTTTAACTTATTTCTTTTTAGATAAGAATTTTGTCTGGGCAGTGTCAGTGTATGCCTTTAATCCCACTTGGGAGGAAGAGGCAAGTAGGTCTCTGAGTTCGAGGCCAGCTTGGTCTACAAAGTTAGTTCCTGGACAGCCAAGGGTCCTGGAACAATAGGACCAGGGCTACACAAAGAAATCCTATCTTGAAAAAAGCAACAACAACAAAACAAAGAAAGAAAGAAAGAAAGAAAGGAAGAAAGGAAGAAAGAAAGAGAAAGAAAGGAAGAAAGACAACAGACAGACAGACTTTTGGATAAAATTTTTTTCACATAAACTTTTTTATACTTAAAAAATAGCCCCTTTTATATGTTTTGAGATTCTAATGTAATTACATCATTTTCCCCACCCTTTCTTCCTTCTCATCCCTGCCCTGCACCCATCCTTTCTCTATTTCAAATTCATGGCCATTTTTTTCTTAAGAAACCAAACCAAAACAATAAGCTCGCTCTCTCTCTCTCTCTCTCTCTCTCTCTCTCTCTCTCTCTCTCTCTCTTCTCTCTCTCTCTCTCTCTCTCTCTCTCTCTCTCTCTCTCTCTCACACACACACACACACACACACACACACACACACACACCCCTAAATATATCAATATAACCTGTTTAGTCTGTAAAGTGTTACCTGTATATACATTTTCAGGACTGACCATTTGGTATTCGATAACCATCTGGTGTATTCTTTCTTGATAAGGCTATTCTGCTCTCAGCATTCAAAAATTGCTTGTAGTTCATTTTTTGTTGTTTGTTTTTGAGACAGGGTCTTATATGTAGCTCTAGCTGTTCTGAAACTCATTTATGTAGACCCGGCTGACGTCAAACTCATAGAGATCCGCCTGCCTCTGCCTCCCAAGTGCTGGGATTGAAGCCCACTATGCCTGCTGTTCTTTGTGTAAGATTGAGTCCTCATGAGCTTCCCTTCATCCCTGTTAGCACGCCCATTGGTGTTACTTTCGTTCAGGTCTTGTTTAGGGAACCATGCTGGTAAGACTTCATGCGTGTAGCATCTCTGACGTTTCTAGGTGACCCAGTCTCACAGCAGTCTCACCAATCCTTTGGCTCTTCAACAACCTTTCCACCTTCTCTTCCTCAACGATCCCTGAGCCTTAGATGTGATGGAAATACATCAGTTGGGCCTGGGCTCTACAACTTTGTGTTCTGATTGGCTGTGGTTTTCTGAAATATCTTCCATTTTGTGATGGTTTGTACATACTTGGCCAAGGGAGTGGCATTATTAGGAAGTGTGGCCTTGGAGTAGGTGTGTTACTGTGAGTGTGGGCTTTAAGACCCTCCTACTAGCTGCCTGGAAGCCAGTCTTCTAGCAGCCTTCAGATGAAGATGTAGAACTCTCAGCTCCTCCTGCACCATGCCTGCCTGGATGCTGCCATGTTCCTATCTTTATGATACTGGACTGAACCTCTGAATCTGTAAACCAACCCCAATAAATGATCTCCTTATAAGAGTTGTCTTGGTGGGGCTGGAGAGATGGCTCAGAGGTTAAGAGCACTGACTGCTCTTCCAGAGGTTCTGAGTTCAATTCCCAGAAACCACATGGTGGCTCATAACTATTTGTAATGGGATCTGATGCTTTCTTCTGGTGTGTCTAAAGACAGCTACAGTGTTATTCATGTACATTAAAAATGTATATGTGTGTGTATGTATATATATATAAATTTGAGAGTTGTCTTGGTCAAGAAGGAAGACCAAAATGTAGATGCTTCAGTCATTTTTAGAAGGGGGAACAAAATACTCACGGGAAGAAATACAGGGACAAAGAAGGGAGCAGGGACTGAAAGAAAGGTCATCTAGAGACTGCCCCACCTGGGGATCCATCCCATACGCAGCCACCAAAACCAGACACTATTGTTGATGTCAATAAGTACTTGCTGATAGGAGCCTGATATGGATGTCTCCTGAGAGTGTCTGCCCGAGCCCTACTGATACAGATGAGGATGGTTGCAACTAACCATTTGACTGAGCATGGGGACACCAATGGAGGAGTTAGAGAAAGAACTGAAGGAACTGAATGGGTTTGCAACCCCATAGGAAGAACAACAATATCAACCAACCAGATCCCCCAGAGCTCCTGGGGACCAAACTACCAACCAAAGAGTACACATGAAGGGACCCATGGCTCCAGCCACATATGTAGCAGAGGATGGCATTGTCGGGCATCAATAGGAGGAGAAGCCCTTGTTCCTGTGAAGGCTCATTTCCCCAGTACAGGGGAATGCCAGGGTGTTGAGGTAGGAGTGGGTGGGTGGGAGTGGGAGCATCTTCATAGAAGCAGGGGAGAGGGGGAAGGAGGATTCGAGAAAGGGTAAAGGAGATAACATTTGAAAACATAAATGCATAAAATATCCAATAAAAAATAAATAAAAGAGTTGTCTTGGTCATGGTATCTTTTCACAGTAGTAAAACCTTAACTAAGAAATATCTGTTTTGAAAAGAAATTTCCTTGGACTACACTCATCTGTGGGAATATGGACAAAAATTTAGAATATTGTTAGGGAATATGCTGGTTTAGTAAAGTGGTAGTTGTCGGTTCTCCTCCAGGATCCATGACCTCACTAGTACTAGGTAGCTGGCTGGATTTCTAATACCAGGCATGGTCTCTCTCTTGTTGCATGGACCTCAAGTCCAATTAGAGAGTTGTTAGTTACTGCCTTGGTATGCATGCCACGGCTGCACCCTCAGGGCAGTTGTGCCATGCTGGTTGTTGCTGTGGTTCATGAGCACACGTGGTTCATAGCTAGGTAGGGCTTATCTGCTTCTCTCCTTTGGAAGTTTGCAGGGCACCTTCTATGAAAGCTGGTCCATGGAGAGAAGTGTTTCAAGACAAACTTAGCCCAAGTCCTTTGGGTCCTATTTCCAAAGTGTGTGGTGTTTTCAGCAATAGAAACTTACTTTCCACTTCTAGAAGGCAACCAAGGGCAACAGCAATGTGATGCAATATTTTGGGAGTCTCTTGGACTGCTCTAACCGACAACTCAAAGGAAATTCTAATGCTTGGTGTTAAAAATTTTGTTAATAGATCCTTTGGGGAGTATTGTCAGCCAAGATGGGAAAATTTCATTTAAATGTATATGTATGTATGTATAAACAGACTTTCGTGTATTACAGGTTATTTTTAGTAGACAAATAACAGTTTGATTCTGTGTGACCTTTTCAAGCCCCACCCTCCTCCCCCCTTCAGATCTCTTGTACTTTGCTGTTCTCTATTGCTCACCCTTCCTGCAATGGCTCCCTTTTTACTTCCTGGGTTTCTGCAGTTATTCCAGGTTATACGCTCACTGAAGATCTGCAGATAGAAACCTCAGGTGACAGAGAGCATGTGACATTTGCTTTTTTCTGGGTCTGGGTTATTTCACTCCATGTGAACTTTTCTAGTTCCATCCCACTACCTTCAAATTTCATGAGTTCACCTTCTTTACATCTAAATAGTATTCCAGCATGTGTGTGTACTACATTTTCGTGATTCTTGATATTGAGGTTGCTTTCACTTCCTAGCAATTGTGAGTAGAGCAGCAATGGACATGGCTGAACAGGTTAAAAAAAAAGGGGGTAGGGCATTTAAAAATATTTTTATTTAAATATATTTTATATTTAATATATTTATATTAATTGATATAGTATAAACATATAATAGAAATATATGTATATATTCTAATATAATTATAAAATATAGCAAATATAAACTATAATTATATAATTAAATATATATTATAAAATACATAAATATAAAATATATTTAAAATATTTTTAAAAATGTCTCTCCACTTTTATATACATATAAATATATACATACATACTATGTATTTATAAATAAAATATATTTATTAAAAGCCAGTGAATTAGACTGGATTTTTACCAAATGCTTTTTCTGCATTTGTTGGGGTAAGGCCTTGGTTGTAATTATTGAATTAGCCATTTTTTCTTCCTGTTTCATCAGCTTTTGCTTTATGTATTTTGGTATTATTATTATTATTATTTTGGTTTTGGTTTTTATATGTGTATGTATATGTTCATGTGTGTTGGAATGCACTTGTGTGTGCTGATCCACCCGTGTGTGTGTTTGTGTGTGTAGATTATAAGACAACTTTGGGTGTTATCTCTAAGGTTTTCCCGCCCCACCCTTTTGTTTTTTACTTTGATACTGACCACCTAGCCCCACAACCTGCCTGTGTGTGCTTTCCCGGGATTGGGACTACGAACACACTAGCTTTTTAATGTGGGTTCTATGAATTGAACTCAGCGTCTCAAGTGTGGAAGGTAAGCATTTTATCCAACACCCCACCCCTTCTTTGTTTTTTTGAGTCAGGGTTTCTTTGTGCATTTCTGATTGTCCCGGAGCTCACTCTGTAGACCAGGCTGACTTCAAACTCACAGACATCTTCCTGCCTCTGCCTCCTGAGTGCTGAGATTAAAGGTGTGCACCCCCACACTTAGCTTTGGCTGGTCTGGAACTTATTCACCATGAATAAGTTTGGCTGGCTGGCCTTGCACTTGCCTTATGTGCCTGCATCCCAGTGGTGAGGTCGCACGTGTGAACCACCACCACGGTCAGCAGTATTCTGAGACCCTTGTTCCAGGCTGATGCTATGTTTTATGTCCTGTCATCACACCGTGTTCCTGTCTCTGGTACCATTTCTTACCGTAAAATCTCTTTTGTCCGACAGCAATATGGCCATTACAGCCCTCTTACAGCTCTTTAGCTAAGACGCATTTTCTCATCCTTATATTTTTAAAGTCTTATGTCTTGGAATCTATGAAGTATATCTTGTTGACATCATTTGGTTAGATTTTTCTTTTGAATGGAGTTTAACAATCGCTGCCTTTTGAATGGAGTTGCTAAGTCCATTTCCTTTTAATGTGGTTATTGATTTGTCTAGATTTATACCTGACTTTTTTTTTTCTATCTGTTTTCAGGTACTCTTTGTTTTTCTGGTCCTCTTTCATTACTTTATTTTGTATTAGATGCTTGCATTTTAGCTAAATATTAGAAAAATTAATTCCTCTAGATTTTTTTGTTACATGATTTTAAGCAATTTTCTTAGTCATCGTTCTAGGGATTATGGCTGCACTTAATTTATCATACTCTTTCAAAAAACAGTTCCTTAATTCTGGACATTTAGACAGACAGTTCCTTAATACAGACATTTAGCTCAGCTAAGACTGATGGATGAGACGGGAGGACGGCAAATTCAAGGCCTTCCTAGGGTACAGAATAACTTTTTTTAAACAATGAAAAAGGCCAGTAGGATAGTTTAGTGATGGAGTGCATTCATAGCGTAATGCAGGACAGCTAAGTAATGGACTGTGTGCACAGCATAGTGCAGGATAGCTCAGTGATGTACAGTGTACACAGCATAGTGCAGGATAGCTCAGTGATGGTCTGTGTGCCCAGCATAGTGCAGGATAGCTCAGTGATGGTCTGTGTGCCCAGCATAGTGCAGGATAGCTCAGTGATGGACTGTGTGCACAGCATAGTGCAGGATAGCTCAGTGATGTACAGTGTACACAGCATAGTGCAGGATAGCTCAGTGATGTACAGTAAACATAGCATAGTGCAGGATAGCTCAGTGATGGACGGTGCACATAGCATAGTGCAGGTTAGCTCAGTGATGGATGGTGTGCCCAGCATATTCAAGACCCCATGTTTATCCCCAGTACTGTGAGAATAAGGAAAGAAAGAGAAGGAAGGATCCTTGCTTGAATACACCCCCCTTTCTTCTCTTCTTCTATATATTATTATTTTCATGCATAGTTCTGTGTAACACACATTTGTTATAAACCCAACAACACATTGTTTTATATACTTACATTTTTAAAGGGGCTGAGAGAAGAAATGAGGAAAATGTACACAGGATCTTTTATGTTTGTTTATTTATTTCTGGTATTTCATTTTTTTGCTGTGGATTCAAATTATCACCCATGTTACTACATTTTAATAGAAAAGACTGTGCATTGAAATATTTTTGTTTGTCTTTGAGATAGAAACTCTCTATTAGGTAGCTCTGGTTATCTGGGAGGCTATGTAGAGCAGGGTGGCCTCAAACTCATAGAAATCCACCTGCCTCTTCCTTCTGACTCCCAGGATTGAAGGATGCACCATCATGCCTGCTTTAAATGGAATTTTTTGAGTAGTCATGTTAGCAACAAGTATTCTTGATCTTTATGCATTTGATAATGCCTTTATTTTCTTCCCATGCCAAAAAATTATTTGAGCCAGGTCAGAATTTCTAGTTGAAAACTTTTTTCTAGTGCCTTTAATGTGTTAATCCATTTCTCTCTGACTGGCATTGTTTCCAAGGAGAAGTTAGCTGATCACTGTTCTCCTGCACTTGAGTTATTTTTTTTTTTTTTTGCTGCTCCCAAGTGTTTTCTGCTTTAGGGAGGGTGTTAATAGTTTTGTTTTGTTGATTCAGGTATAGATTACTTTGTAGTAATTATAATTAGGGTTTGTTAAAATTTCAGGTGGATGGGTTAATATTTTTTCATCAAAATTGGGAAAATTCTAGTCATCACCGCCTTGAATGTTTTTCCTGCTTTCTCTCAGTGCTATTCTTCCTGGAGAGCACTGAAAAAATGCTGACACTCTAATACGCCTTATATTCCTGCATGTGTGCACAGGATTTGTTGGCCAGGGTAGAGTAGGTTCCTTTGGTATTTTTTGGTCCTGTTATGAGCAGGGTTACTAGGAATCTAAGGACACATGAGGAATAACCCGTTGTTATGTGTGGATGTTTGAATGAGAATGATTTCCATATGTACTTATGTTTGAATACTTGGTTACTAGTTGATGGAATTGTTTGGGAAGGATTAGTAGGTGTGGCCTTGTTGTTGGAGGAGGTGTGTCACTGGGGGTGAACCTTGAGGTTTCAAAAAGCCCGTGCCACTTTCCCAGTTAGCTATCTCTGCCTTGTGTTTGTGGATCAAGATTTGAACTCTCTGGTACATACCTTTAATCCTTGCACTCAGAAGACAGAGACAGGTGGATCTCTGAGTTTGAGAGTAGCCTGGTCTACAGAGCAAGTTCCAGAAAAGCCAGGGCAACACAGAGAAATACTAGCCTGGGAAAGAAAACCCAAAATAAATAAATAAATGAAAGTAAAAAAGGATTTGCTCTCTTAGCTACTGCTCTAGCACCATACCTGTCTGCCAGCTGCCATGCTTCCCTGCCAGGACAGTCATGGACTTGCCCTCTGAACCTGTAAGCCCCAAACTAAATGCTTTCTTTTATAACTTGCCTTTTTCATAGTGTTCTGTTACAGCAATAGAAAAGTGTTGAGCTCTTAAGACTCCCTCATTAACCCCTGCTAATTCATCTGTGCAGAGATGAACTGCTGACCTTGGGTTAGTAGCACTCCTGATCCCTTCTCTTGGGCCTGTTTTGAAATCACTTCAGTTGATAATAACACAAGTTACAAGGGTCTCCTCCAGCACCATTGGTGTTGCTGATGGTTATAGTATTACCCAAACCACTGGGGAAAAATAAAGTGTGAGTAGCAACATATCCACGTTCTCCTTCCCAAACTTGAGTGGTATCTTAGGTCAGGTTTCATCATTGTGAAGAGATACCATGAACAAGGCAACTTTTATAAAGGCAAACATTTAATTGGGGGCTGGCTTACAATTTCAGAGGTTTAGTTCATCATCTTCAAGATAGGAAGCAAGGCAGCATGTAGGCAGACATGTTGCTGGATGAGGAGCTGAGAGTTATACTTCTTGATTCCCAGAAGGAGGCTCTGATAGCACACTGGGTAAAGTTTGAACATAGGAGATCTCAAAGCCTGACTCATTTCTTCCCACAAGTCCACACCCACCCCAATAAGGCTCTACCTCCTAATAGTGCTGCTTTCTATGGCCAAGCATTGAAATAAATGAGTCTATAGGGCAAAACCTATTCAAACTACCACAAGAGGTTTTCAATGATATATTTTCCTCAGGTTTTGTACAAGTTTTGTAAAGTCCTGGGGTGTTAAACTAAATTTTTGATAATATCATCCACCTTTATGCCTTATTTTGGCAGAAGAGGTTTTGTATATGTTTTAACCATTACACTAGAAGTCAGAGACATTTTTGTTCGCTTGCTTGTTTCTGGCCTTTCCTTCTGGACACATATATCTATTATATTTATGGCTCACGTTTATAGTAACTAGAACCATGTTCATCTAGATAGGGTTAGGCAAAGCTCTTACTCCAGTCAGCCCATAGATAGTGACCTGACTTTGCCTTGAAAATAGTAAAAAGCTTAGGGGAGAAATTTAGAAAACCATGTGCAAGGGCCAAGTACACATCACAGATTTGTTCACTGTAGTTCAACCCAGGTCTGGCCAATTCTACATGTAGTTGAAAAGTGGCAGAAGGCAACATTAGTGACACCAACAAGGTCTGGTGAGGATGTGTCCCAGGAGGATCCGGTTAATGGGCCCCAGGTCTGTTCGACCCATAGTTCCCATATGTGGTGACCATGAGGCTGGTTTGATGAACATGACCAAGTTATTCTTGTCTGACCCCTCTTCTGCTTTGATTCTTATTGCCTTTGTGTGACCAGACAAAGTGAGTGAGGGATACAAGTCCCTGTGTTATTTTCTTCAGACAAGCATTTATTTGCTTTCACACACACGATCACAATCTTGTGTCAGATGGTGTGATAGATTCTGCAAGTGCTGTTGGAAGCAAGGCCCACATCACAGCGCACAGGTTTCTTATCCAAGTCAAAGGACCCCTCACTACAGAGAATGAAAATCATTATAGGTTGCTTGGTTTGCTAAATTTTGGTCTCTTGGAAGAGAATGTTTTCCTTACCCAGGGAAAAAAACCAGCATAAACAAGATTGTGGAGAATTTGTTTGAACTACTTGAAATAACTTACTGTGCCTAAAGCCTCAAGCATTTTCTGCCTTCATATTAATCTTGCTAGTTACTAATGTGTATCATTATTCATTAAAATAGGCCAAGTGAGAATCCCATTTAGTAAGATTGGTAATTAGAGAAAATACGATTTCAGAAGCTCTGGCAATTGACCTTCATTTTAAAAATTTCCTTGTTTTCTTACTTTCTTTTATTTACACTTGTGTTTTTATGTTTTTTTTTAATTTGTTTGTTTTTTGAGTTTGGGTTTCTCTGGTACCCTGATTGCTTTTGAAGTTGCTCTGTAGACCAGGCTGACCTCAAACTCACAAAGATCTGCCTGTTTCTGCCTCCCTAAGTGCTGAGATTAAAGATAAGTAATACTACTGGTAGACACATTTACCTTTGTTTGGTGTGTGTGTGTGTGTTTATGTCAAGGTCACAGGACAGTTTGTGTGAGTTGGTTCCCTTGTTCTACCATGAAGACTCCAAGGACTGAACCAGGTCATCAGCAGTCTTGACAATAAGCCATCTGGTCAACCCTTCTTTATTGTTTCTATGAAACACGGAGTGATGTCACCTGCTTAGTAAACACTTGAAGCTATCACTACTAAATCAGTTGTTGGTGCTCTTAAACATATTTATGCCAGCTGCATCTATAATTTTAATTATACAGTTTATTTAAATATGATACAAACATCAAAAAATGCAACCCCAAGAAGAAACAAATATCTTCTATACTAGCAAACTTAAATAACTTAGGATATGTTCAGTGAAGAGATGAATCAAAGCTACCACAATGAGTTGGGAACATGGATGGAAACATGGAGAGATTAGAGGAGAAAAACAGTCACAACCCAAATAGTTCTTGTATGAAGGTTTCTGCTTGAGTTTTTAAAAGAAATATGTTCTAGATATATGCTCTAGAGCCCTGAAGGTGTAAAATGACATTGACTTTAAAGAAAATTAGTGTTGAAATATACTTGCCCTTAAAGTATTCAAGGTTATGATTTATTATTTATTACCTTAACTAATCTTAAATATTTAAAAATTCGATCCTAAATGTAGTCTGTATATTTGAATTGGAGTTGTTCTTATTCCTTGAATATTGTCAGTTTTCTGTATATTTTTCCACAGAATCTTTGTTTAAATAAAACAACAAAAAGTATCTCTCCCCTATTTTGTAACATTAATTAATGGACGTTTCATTTTTTTGGGTAAACTAATCAAACATAAAACCAACACACACACACACACATGTGTGCACACACACACACGTGTACACACACACACACACACACACACACACACCACATATATAAAGAAGGCCTCTGTTAAACCATTAGGTTTAAACATTTTATGTATGTCAATTGTCAAAAATTCCTATCTGAGGGGCTGGTGAGATATCTCAGCAGGTAAAGGCATTGCTGCTTTTCAAGTTGATGACCACAGTTTGATTCCCCTGAACCTACATGGTGGAGAGAGAGAACTAATTCTCTCAAGTTGTCCTCTGACCTCCACATGTGTGCATGTGTGTCTTGGCACACACGTGTCCATGCAAAACACATACATACGCAAGTAAGAAAAGAGTTGAATTTTCTGCTTGACAAACCATTTACACTTTGGCAAAAGAAATGTAACACGAAACTTACCGTTTTAAGTATATAATTCAGGAATAATAAGTGCATTTGTATTACTGTAAGACCACACGTGCCAGACAATCACTTCACCTGAGTTACACCCCAGCCTTCCACCGTCTGTGCTCAAAGCTCTCCACTGGGTAAAATGGAAAATCCAACCACTAAATAGTAATTTCCTGTCCTCTCCTCCCCCATCCCCCATCCTCTATTCTCCCAGCCCCTGGCCATCTCCCCCCTTGGCCCCTGGCCATTTCCTCCCCCTGGCCATCTCCTTCCCCAGTCCTCATCCTTTCCTCCCCCAGCCCCTGGCCACCATAATCCTATCCCTTGTTTGCATCTGGGAGTTTGATGACTCTCAGGTACCTTGTAGGAATGTAATTAAAAAGTAGTTTTTGCTTTTCTGTGAAGTCCCAGAGCCTGTTTCCTTTCTGTCACCACAGAGCCTGCTTCCTGTTTCTGATTCTTTTCTTGTCCTTCAGTCTAAAGCTGATTTGATCCATCCAGTCTTTTATTTCAGTCAGTGTGTTTTTTAGTTCTAATATTATTACTTCTGGATCATGCAACCTATTCTTAGCCAAGGTTTCCCATCCCGCCCCCCATGCCCCGCTTGCTTCAAAAATGTTTGTAATTTTTCATTGAATCCCTTTTTCCCACTTTTTGTATCATGATGCTTTCAAACTTGTCAGATAAGTTGAGCATTTCTGATACTGACACTGCTTGCCTTTTGAGAAATTCAGTTTGAGATACTTCTGGATTTTGCAAGCCCCATCCCCTTTTTAAATTGAAACAGACAAAAAAGAGTGTCATAAACTGACAAAATGCCTGTGGTGCCACCCTTCCCTATGCACCAGCATACATGTACTCTTCCTTTCTCTTTGTATACACACGGTGAATTTTAACTCAGATGAACTTAGAAAAGTCCTGTTTTTAAACATATCAACATCAGATTACTGAAAACGCAGGATACGGGAAGGATAGCGAGCAGTGTCTTACATAGGAGAAGGGGATCTGAATGGCAGGCATGCTTTTCTTCAGAAGACAAAGCGGCAGATGCAACAAGATGCTGAAAAGGACTGTCTGGAGTTATTCCCCACAGAAGTGCTGGTGTTGACACCCGTTTCAGACACCTGGGAGTTCCAGCTCCTCAGCAACCAAACCAAAACCCGAACCCAAACCCCAAAACACCCCAAACACCCAAAACACCCAAAACAACACCCCCAAAACACCTAAAACCCCAAACCTAAACCCCAAAACCCAAATCCAAACCCAAACCCAACCAAAAACAAGACCTGGCCTTGCAGAAAAGGCATGTACTTCCTGCTACATAGAAATCGGAGGCAGGAGGATCACAAATTGAAGAACTACTTGGTTCAAGCCCAGCCTGGGCAAATTAGTGAGACAGTCTCTAAGCGTTAAAGCATGAAGGGGTCTGGGGATGTGTACAGCACAGTGGAGCACTGACCTTGCATGCAGGATGCCCCAGATTAACTCTAATACCACCCCTCACTCCCACTTGAAAAGAAAGTCAAAGGGAAGATTTACCGAAGAGAGTCGAATGGTCTTTTTATTTTGCTTGCGCCATAATTCCCCAAGGTGCCACGGTTCATTGCCAAGAGACCCCTCCTGCCCCACAATCCTCTGTTTTCTCCAATCGGGGAAAATAAGCTTTGTTCCCAGGTTGTTTTCATGGAGGTTTAAGTGGTTCAGAGAAGTGGAGGCAAGAGAGAAAGAGAGAGACTGAACACTCTTTGGATGGACCAGAAACCTAGTATGAGCCAATTGTGCCTTGCCTGTGGGCTTAGAGGGCCTCTGGGAAATCCAAATCATCACTCTCCTACGTGTGTTCCTTGTGCTTGCCCTGGCAAAAAGCGGGGGAAGTACCTCCTTGCAGTTTTTGCAACTTAGTTGTGTAGTTAAAGTTTAGAACTATACAAGACCCAACAGATATGCCCAAAACATTCTAACAGCAGCAGAAAACACATTCCTTTCAAGTGTGGGTAGAATGATTTCCAGGAGATACAAGATCTTAGGTCAAATATATCTAAACCAGTTTAGCAAGGCAGAAATCTTATCAAGACGTTTGTTGCGATCATGTGTGCGGACACCAGAGGTCAACGCTGGGCGTCTTTCTCAATTGCTTCTCCACTCAACTTTTCGAGACAGGGTCTTTCACCGAATCTGGAGGTCACTAATAGGGCTAGACTAGCTGTGCAGTAAGCCCCAGGGCTGCTGCTATCTCTGCCTCTTCAGCACTGGGATTACAGGCACGTGATGCTATGTGCGGTGTTAGATAACGGTTTGGTTCCCAGAACCTACACAGCAGCTTACAACTGTTGTATAAATATAAAGATAAAAAAGGTAAGGTGTCTTTTACCCTGCTAGGTCTGCACCGCGGTGTCCCAAGATATCTGCTAGATATCTTGGCGGAAACACATCCCAGCTGCATACTTTCCTACACTCAAACCCTCACATAAAAGAACACACAACACAATAATCTTTGACCCAATTAGTAAGATATAATTGCCCACTTAAACATACAAAGCCCAGGGCTGGAGAGATGGCTCAGTGGTTAAGAGCACCCGACTGCTCTTCCAGAGGTCATGAGTTCAATTCCCAGCAACCACATGGTGGCTCACAACCATCTGATGCCCTCTTCTTTTTTTTTTTTTCCCCCGGAGCTGGGGACCGAACCCAGGGCCTTGCGCATGCTAGGCAAGCGCTCTACCGCTGAGCTAAATCCCCAACCCCGGTCTGATGCCCTCTTCTGGTGTATCTGAAGACAGCTACAGTGTATATATATATATATATATATATATATATATATATATACACACACATATACATATACATATATATATATATATATATAATAAAATAAATCTTAAAAAAAACAAAACAAAACATACAAAGCCCGGTACCATCCATCCGTTAGGAACATTGGTAACAGCCTGTATTACAGAGCAGAATCTTAACATCACCTGCCATGACTTCTCACCCTCTTCCCCTCCTGTCTCTGTTCTAGTCTCCTCCTCTTCCTTCAAACTTCTCTCCCGCCCATCCTTCCTTCTCCTCCAATGATAGGCCTCCTTCTATCCTGTACCTTCCCCTCACCTGTACTTTACAAATTCAATGGGGAGGTGGTTCTGGTGAAGTCACCTGAGTTCTGAGTACGTGACTAGGCAGCTGTCCTTGGGGCAGTGGAATTAGCATCAAAATACAGTAACTTCAGGGCAAACCACAATGTACAACCACCTGTGACTTCTGTTGTAAGGGATCCAAAGTTCTCTTCTGGTCACCTTGGGCACCAAGCATGCGTGTGCTACACATACAGACCTGAAAGCAAACCCTCATAATAAGATAAAAATAAATCTTTTAAAAAAGAAAACGACTCAAGCAGGCTGGTTTTGAAGGGGTGGATGTACACACAGAATCGGGGGGGGGGGGGATGTAGACGCAGCTCAGTGTACCGTGCTTGTTCTGGCGTGTGTGAGGCCTTCGCTAGACGTGTAGCAGAGTGAAACCGACAGCCATAAAACTGCAAATAAGAATCCACTAGCAAATTGGGAGAGCCTAGAAGAAAAAGATCAATTCTTTCAAACATAGAACATATCAATAGCAAACTGTGAAGGACAGAAAGTCTAAAATTAGCCCTAAAAGGAAATTGAACAGGTGACAAGAGAAGCTTCCACTGAAGAGAAACTCAGCAGCTGAAAGAAAAATTAATAACAATCTTTGCTCTTCAAAAAAAAAATCTAAAAGGAGGCTGCGCTTCCACTAAGTCTGTGAGACCTGTAGCACCCAAGAGCAAAGCTGAATGGTTCCAGGGAAGAACAGACCATGTCCCCAACAGACATAGACACAAGCCTCCTCAACAGTGAGGGAATAAAATGTGACATTGTGGTAGAGGGACCACATGCCACGCTCAAGTGAGGTTTATTCTTGGGATGCAACTGGGGTTCCATGCACATAAATCACAGTCATAGTGAAAAGTGTGATGGTACACCTCAGCGTGAAGGGTAGACATCAGAGCTCGCAGGGTGCAGAAGAGGAGGTAACGGCCTTACACAGGATGGGAAATTTGAACTAGGTGTGGTAAGTGTCTGCCACACTAGTAATGGCCACACTTAACAAGCCCACAGCCAACACAGCAGCAGTAGAACTGGAAGTCACTTTAAAATCATGAATATGGCAAGGATGTCCATTCTCAATACTTTGCCAGTGAAGTCCTTATTGAGAAAAAACCAACAGACATTTAAGTCAGGAAGAATACTCTCTGATGATGATGTGGCCATCTATGTTTGTATCTTCCTATGTATATATGTATAAATATGTATATATATGTATATGTATATATACCTATATATGTACATATACGTGTACCTATTTATCTACCTATATATTTCTATGTATGTATATATACATGTATGTATGCATGCATATATGTACTTACCTATAAATGTATATATGTGCCTATGTATGTATATTTGCACATATATATATACCTGTGTATGTACATCTATGAATATATGTATCTATCTATGTATGCATATTTCTATGTATGTATGCTATATGTATTTATCCACATATGTATCTATCTATGTATATATGCATATATGTGTGTATATTTATCTCTATATCTTCTTTTATCTATTTATCTACCTATTACTGCCTGTCTGTCTGCCTACCTAACTATTCAATGTTTTTTAAGTCTCTGCAAAAAAAAAAAAAAAACCTTTAGCACAATAAAAACACTCAATAAAGTGGCAGAATACAAAAGTAACATACAAAAACCAATACATATTGGCACTAAGGTACCTGAAAAAGGTTAAGAAAATATTTTATAATAGCACCAAACCTAATAATATATTTAGGAACAAAGGAGCTAAAAGGCACAAATCATTGGTTAAAAAATTGAAGACCACACAGATAAATGGAAAAGCACACCATGTTCATGGATCAGGAGAATTCATGTTTTCAATTTTTCCATATTGCCCCAAGTGAAGACTCAATCAGTTTCTACCAAAATGGAAGTGTTTTTCATAGAGATAATAAAACAATCTTAAATATATAAAGGATTCTAAATACCTAAAGCAATTTGAGTGTGAAAAACCAGATGGCCATGATTTCTGAATTCAAATTATACCATAAATCTGTAATGTACTAGATTAAAATGGATGCATAGTTCAGTGGTCCAGAACAAAAAGTAAGAAATAAACCTACACATACTTGATTAACTAATTCCCAAAGTCATCAATAATACACAATAGGGAAAAGATGGCCTCTGACAAAGATGCTGGGGAGTCAGGCATGACAGTGCATGCCCACTGTGCAGGCACTTAGGAGGTGATGTCAGGAAGACAGGCACTGGAGAGCCGTTTGGGCCACACAGTGAATACAGCTCATCTGTAACTCCTCCCTCCCTGTGGAACAACAGCAGTGGTGTGTTGGGAAGACTGGGTATCTTATGCAGAATAACCAAACAAGATCTTTATTTTATGCCAAGTCTGAGTTAAAATGAAGTAAAGATTAAAATGTGAGATTCAAGTCCACAAAAACTCCTAGAAAATATGATAAAGTTCCCATGAACTAATGGCGCCCACACTGCTACGGTGTGGAGAACCAGGCGTAGGCCTGGGGGATTTAACAGAAGACACAGACTTGGGTCATTCTTGCTCTGAGAATGCAAAAGCTTTACTGAGGTTCACAGTATATATACTTCAGGTCCACTGGGTGGAAAACCCCCGGAAGCACAATGCAAAACAAGTTTACGTTCTCAGGATAAAAAGGAACACGGAAATGACAAAGACAAGTTTACATTCTCAGGATTAAAACAGGAACTGACTCAATGGTGTTACCACCCATCGGCCAAAGAGCAAAGGCCAAGATGTTCATTCCTTAAAAACAAAAGTTTCCACATGTGTCA
This sequence comes from Rattus norvegicus, assembly GCF_021556685.1. NCBI lineage: Eukaryota > Metazoa > Chordata > Mammalia > Rodentia > Muridae > Rattus > Rattus norvegicus. The sequence continues at coordinate 2,383,091 of NC_141548.1, read as the reverse complement.
GCAAGGCTCAGTAGAGGGCAAACACTGAGGGAGCCCAGGAGGGTCCAACACATGACATTGGCTTGTGCAGTACTGTTTGTACTCAGTAGGGGAAACACATCCAGTAATGGCAAAAACAAGGGCAGGTCTGAGCATCAAACAAATTGTCCTGGAATCTGCAGAGGGAGCAGTTGACAGTACCAGAACTAGAGGAAACATAGACAGACTGCATATCACCAAAGGGGCTAATACCCCAAATACTTAAGAAACTTATATGCATCAATTAAAAAGTACTATACAAATAGCAGAATTTTAAAGTGGGCAAAGACAATTGAATAGATATTTTCTCATACAGACATCCAAGCACTGTCAAAAGGGTTGTGACTAATCAGAAGAGAAGTTTGATAGAAATATCACGTATGTTAGGGTTGTTATCAAAAAAGTGAAAAGGTATAGTTTTTTAGGCTGTGTAGCAAGAAAAAAAAATCCTTATTTGGTGTTACTGGTAGAATCCAAGCTGTTTCATCCAAGGTGGGAGATTGAGGAGTTAAAAGTTAAAAATAGATCCATGGCACGCAGACAGAAAAACAAATACACACACACACACACACACACACACACACACATACACACACACACACACACACATAACAGATGAAAGTGTAAAACATGAAGTCTCATAATTACCATATGTACCAGACATTATATAGAAATTAATAAAATATTTATCATTAATTTAAAAAGACCTATGCTTTTGTTGATAGCTTCTGTTCTTAAAAGAGGTAAGCCTTTTATTTTCGTTTTGAGACAGGGTCTTACTATGTAGTCCAGGCTGTTTTTGAAATAACTGAGATCCACCTTCCTCTGCCTCCCAGGTGTGGGATTAAGGTTGACTCCCTGTCAATGCCGATATGTTGTTATTTTGATACATCATGAAAAATCTTATCGTCTAGTGGGAGCATTTTCTCAGCCACGTTTAGTATTGTTGCAGAAGCACTGGGGTTACGTTCACCGCCTTCTCTCTTACACCACAGCTTCTATGCCTCCCTTCAAGTCTTGCTTTGTTTGAAAGCATCTCGATTAGTATATCTCACCCTTCTGTTTTCCCACAGTTATTTTAAAGTTATCTTTACTGGTTATTTTGCAGCACAAGCACATATATTTGATGACTTCTGCACCTTTGATTTATGAGTCAATATGAAATAAGGCCTATACTGTTCTTCCCATGCAAGAACCTTGAAATTCTTTAACTCCTTTACCACCTTTAATTTTTTTCTCCGTCTTTATTAAATTGGTTATTTCTTATTTATATTTCAATTGTTATTACCTTTCCCGGTTTCTGGGCCAACATCCCCCTAACCCCTCCCCCTCCCCTTCTATATAGGTGTTCCCCTCCCCATCCTCCCTCCATTAATGCCCTCCCCCCCAACAATCACGTTCACTGGGGTCCATTGGCAGGACCAAGGGCTTCCCCTTCCACTGGTGCTCTTACTAGGATATTCATTGCTACCTATGAGGTCAGAGTCCAGGGTCAGTCCATGTATAGTCTTTGGGTAGTGGCTTAGTCCCTGGAAGCTCTGGTTGCTTGGCATTGTTGTTCATATGGGGTCTCGAGCCCCTTCAAGCTCTTTCAGTCCTTTTTCTGATTCCTTCAATGGGGGTCATGTTCTCAGTTCAGTGGTTTGCTGCTGGCATTCGCCTATGTATTTGCCATATTCTGGGTGTGTCTCTCAGGAGAGATCTACATCCGGTTCCTGTCAGCCTGCACTTCTTTGCTTTATCCATCTTGTCTAATTGGGTGGCTGATTATGTATGGCCCACATGTGGGGCAGGCTCTGAATGGGTGTTCCTTCAGTCTCTGTTCTAAACTTTGCTTCCCATTCCCCTCCCAAGGGTATTCTTTTGTTCCCCTTTTAAAGAAGGAGTGAAGCATTCGCATTTTGGTCATTCTTCTTGAGTTTCATGTGTTCTGTGCATCTAGGTTAATTCGAGCATTTGGGCTAATATCCACTTATCAATGAGTGCATACCATGTGTGTTTTTCTGTGATTGGGTTACTTCACTCAGGATGATATTTTCCAGTTCCATCCATTTGCTCACGAATTTCATAAAGTCATTGTTTTTGATAGCTGAGTAGTATTCCATTGTGTAGATGTACCACATTTTCTGTATCCATTCCTTTGTTGAGGGGCATCTGGGTTCTTTCCAGCTTCTGGCTATTATAAATAAGGCTGCTGTGAACATAGTGGAGCATGTGTCTTTGTTATATGTTGGGGCATCTTTTGGGTATATGCCCAAGGGAGGTATAGCTGGGTCCTCAGGTAGTTCAATGTCCAATTTTCTGAGGAAACTCCAGACTGATTTCCAGAATGGTTGTACCAGTCTGCAATCTCACTAACAATGGAGGAGTTTTCCTCTTTCTCCACATCCTCGCCAGCATCTGCTGTTGCCGGAGTTTTTGATCTTAGCCATTCTGACTGGTGGGAGGTGGAATTTCAGGGTTGTTTTGATTTGCATTTCCCTTATGAGTAAAGATGTTGAACATTTCTTTAGGTGCTTCTCAGCCATTCAGAATTCCTCAGCTGTGAATTCTTTGTTTAGCTCTGAACCCCATTTTTTTAATAGGGTTATTTGCCTCCCTGCAGTCTTCCTTTGTGAGTTCTTTGTATATTTTGGATATGAGCCCTCTATCAGTTGTAGGATTGGTAAAGACCTTTTCCCAATCTGTTGGTTGCCATTTTGTCCTAACAACAGTGTCCTTTGCCTCCACATTTAATTTTTAAAAATGATTAATTTTTGAACTTTATTTGGATGTGTATGTATGTGTGTGTATGTGTGTGTATGTGTGTGTATGTGTGTGTGTTGTGTGTGTATGTGTGTGTGTATGTGTGTGTATGTGTGTGTATGTGTGTGTATGTGTGTGTATGTGTGTGTATGTGTGTGTATGTGTGTGTGTATGTGTGTGTTGTGTGTGTATGTGTGTGTGTTGTGTGTGTATGTGTGTGTATGTGTGTGAATGTGTGTGTGTATGTGTATGTGTTGTGTGTGTATGTGTGTGTATGTGTGTGTGTATGTGTGTGTATGTGTGTGTGTATGTGTGTGTGTATGGTGTGTATGTGTGTGTGTATGTGTGTGTGTATGTGTGTGTATGGTGTGTATGTGTGTGTATGGTGTGTATGTGTGTGTGTATGTGTGTGTGTATGTGTATGTGTGTATGTGTGTGTATGTGTGTGTATGTGTGTGTGTATGTGTATGTGTGTATGTGTGTGTATGTGTGTGTATGTGTGTGTGTATGTGTGTGTGTATGGTGTGTATGTGTGTGTGTGTATGGTGTGTATGTGTGTGTATGTGTGTGTATGTGTGTGTATGTGTGTGTATGTGTGTGTATGTGTGTGTGTATGTGTGTGTGTATGTGTGTGTATGGTGTGTATGTGTGTGTGTATGTGTGTGTATGTGTGTGTATGTGTGTGTGTATGTGTATGTGTGTGTGTATGTGTGTGTATGTGTGTGTGTATGGTGTGTATGTGTGTATGTGTGTGTATGTGTGTGTATGTGTGTGTGTATGTGTGTGTGTATGGTGTGTATGTGTGTGTGTATGGTGTGTATGTGTGTGTGTATGGTGTGTATGTGTGTGTGTATGTGTGTATGTGTGTGTATGTGTGTGTATGTGTGTGTATGTGTGTGTATGTGTGTGTGTATGTGTGTGTGTATGTGTGTGTATGTGTGTGTCCGTGTCCGTGTCCGTGTCCGTGTGTCCGTGTCCGTGTGTGTGTGTGTGTGTGTGTGTGTGACCCGGAACTGGATTAGCAGGTGGTTGTCTGCCATGCTGTTGTGGAGGTTCCTCGGCAGCAGCAGTGCATGCCTTTAACCTCTGGGAAGTCTCCCAGTGGCTCTCAACCTTCCTAATGCTGTGACCCTTTAATACAGTCACGTTGTGGTGGCCCCCTCCCCACAACCATAAAGTTATTGTGTTTCTACTTCAAAGTGCAAACTTTGCTACTGATGTGAATGGTAATATAAATTTCTGATGTGCAGGATATCTGATATGTGACCCCGGTGGGGGTTGCAACCTATAGCTTGAACCCTCCCATCTCCCGGCAGTTTTAAGGTTTTGTTTTCCACATATTTTAGTTGTATGTGTACTTTAATAAACCCCATAAAATATGTTTTTTTAATAGGAATGACATTAACCTTGCATCACTTTCTTTCCCTTTCCCTCTATAGTATGTCTCTGCATATGCAGATGTGAATGTATACCAGCTTTGCATAACAGCTCTCTAGTCTCCGTCTCCAGCCACATAGATGATACTTCACTTTAGGGCCTTTTTATAAATCAGGGTTGATTTTTGAAAATTTACATGTTGTAAATGTAAAAGTCTTGTATTTACCACAACAAGCTTGATTTGCAACAATGGATCATTCCAAAGTTCTGGCCACTCTAACCAACTCTGCCCACCTCTGAGCTCTGAAACTCCAGAGTCCGTTTTTCTGTGTCGCCTTATGGCTCTGACTCTCTCACACAGCAGAATGCAGTTAAGATTGACACATGTTCCTCTGTCAGTCATGTAGCGTGCCTCTGTCACAGCCCGGTTGTTTCTTACTTGTGCTAAATGATGCTTATTCATTTGCGTCATGGAAGACATCTGGGTGGTTTCCAGTTTGGGGTGATTATGAATAAATCTCTCGTAAACATTCATCTACTCTAAGCACAAGTTTTCATTTGTCATGTGTAGACACCTAGCAGTGGGTTGCCCATTTGGAAGGTGTGTGTTTAATTGTTTAAGCTACTGTTAAGTGACTTTCTGAAGAGGCTATGCTATTGTGCTTTTCCACTAGCACAATGGTAAACTCCAGTGGGACTCTGTTCTTGTTAATAACCAGCGTTATCATGCATTCTTTTAAATTTCTGTCCCTATCATAGATATACCATAGTATTTTATTGTTGCCTCAATTTTCATGTCCCTGGGGATTAATTATGCTGAACATATTTTCATGTGCTTATTAGCTATCCATATATCTTTTTTGATGAAATGGGTGTTAATAATTTCTAGCATTTAAAAAATTGTGTTGGGGACTATCAAGATGGCTCAGTAGTTAAGAGCATATACTGCTCCTGCGAAGGACCTGACATTCAGTTCCTAGCTTAAACCATACATTTTTTTTAATGCATTCACAAAGTTGTGCAACCACTAATTCCAGAGAATACCATCATCTGAAAAATAAAACCCATACCCATTTTCAGAGACTTCTTGTTCCCTCTGCCAGCAATGGTGAGCCATCACTAATTGATGTTTTTTCTGGATAGAGTCTTTCAGTGTGTGTGTGTGTGTGTGTGTGTGTGTGTGTGTGTGTGTGTGTGTGTGCCTTTGAGATTTCATGGGTACCACATCCAGTACAGGTGTCTGTGGAAGCCAGATGAAGGTGTTTAATTCCCTGGAACTGGAGTTGCAGGTGCTTGTGTGTTGCGTGATGTGGATGCTTAGAACCAAGCCTGAGTCCTCTGCAAGAGCATTAAGTGTTCTTCATCCCCGAGCCTTCTCCCCAGACCTTCATTTAGCGTACCTTTGAGGTTCATTTGCTACATAGCAGGTATCAGTATTTGATCCCTTCTTCTACTCCACCCATGTGCATTTCATTTACACAGTCATCATCCTATCATTAGGTTCCCTTTGCTTTGCTTAGGAGCAATACTGCACACAAGCTTTTGTGGGGACCCGTACTTTTAATTACCCTGAATGTATAGGGCTTCGAGTTATTTTTTGTCTAGGCATGAGGTGTGCGTTGAGGTTTTCTTGTGGGGAGAGGCAGAGCATGAACATTCCATCGTTCCAGGGCCGTTTACCCTTTCCGTCTTAGATTCCCCTGACCATCTGTCAAACTTCGGTTGACTCTAGTCTGTCTGTTTGACTTCATTGACCTACATGTCTATCTCTTTGCTAGTATTGAAGTCTAGAGAGTGTAGGTTTAGAAAAAGTCTTGAAATTGAGTGGTTGAAATCCTTCAGGGTTGTTCTTATCTTCTCCTGCCTTTCTCATACACTCTTCATCCTTTTGAAATTCTGGATATATATGATGTGCATGTGTACATGTGTGTATGTGTGTGGACACTTTTTAAAATATGGGTGCATGTATGCCGTGATATGTGATGTTCAGAGGAAGGTGTGTTGATCCTTGCTTTATAGCTTATGTAAGCAGGGTCTCTTTGTTGTTGGACACTGAGTACATCTGGGTAGCTGGCCTGTCAACTTCAGGGCAGTCTTCTGTCTCCCATCTCTCTGTAGGAACACCAGGACCACAGATACATGTGCCTGGCTTTTATGTGGGTTCTGGGGATTTGAACTCAGGTCTTTATGTTTGCATGCAAACATCCTTCCCACAGAGTCATCTCCCAAGCACCTCACATGCATTTTAGAATCAGTGCATCACTCATGATTTGAAAAACATACAGTGAGACTTTGAGAGGGACTTTCTCCTTAACAGTTTGTTCCTTCCAGTTGATAAACATGCTGTAGTGCTATGCTTAGGTTTTATTTGATTTCCTTCATCAATATTTCCCAGTTTCCAACATACAAACTTGTCACGCACTTAGATCACATAACCAAATTTATGACTAAATCTCATTTTCGTTGTTATAGCCAATGATAATGTTTTCAAAACTGTGGATTGTCATGGCCTTTACGAACCTGTAGAATGAAATGCATTGTTTTTATACTGACTTTCAGTTCTGTGATTTATTCAACTTGTCTTCTAGTCCAGGAGATTTTAGGGGGACAGGTTCTCTGGAATTTCTACACCAACAGTCTATTCATTGTAATAGCACATTAAAAAATTATTCTTTCCTTCCTGGACACTGGTTCTATCTCGTATCAGTTCTTTTGCATGTAGAAATCTCTTCACCTCCCTCCCCTTTCTCTCCTCCTCTCTTCTCCCTCCCCCTCTCCCTTCCTCCCTCTTTTCCCTTCCTCCTCTCCCTCCCCCTACCCTCTCATCTCCTTTCCTGCCCTCTTCTCCTCCCTTCCTTTCCTCTCTCCCCTCTTTCTTCTCCTTCCTTCCTCTTTCCTGCTTCTTTCTAGTGTGAGCTATAGATGCTTCAGTTGATTTTTTTTTTATCTGACTGTTGTTGTGGGGATGAGCACATGGCCTTGTACATGTTAGTGACTGAGGGTTCTACCACTGAACTATATGCCTGGTCATCCACTCTATTTAATTGTATTCATTTCTCTCCATTCTCTCTTTCAAAAACATTTAACAATAAATCTGTCTTTTAGTTTACATATAACATTTTGTTTTGTTCTTTCCTGTCCCCGCCAGTGACCCCTCTTACTGTTCCTCTCCCCTCTCTGCAGAAAAAAAAGTCCCTTCTGGGTTCATATCACACATATTTCGCTACCCTCCTTGTCCCTCTCTTCCATTTAGACTGCTTCTCTTCCTTACATAGGCGCCTTGCGTATGTACATATAACCATTTATATATAAATTTAAATCTAGATTCTGCATGTGAGGGAAAGCATGGCATGTGTCTTCAGAATTTGGCTTATTTTGTTTTCATAATGATGTCGTGCTCTGTCTGTGGGCGTCACAGCTCCAGACTTCTTTATAGTTAACTTTTTGTGTAAGCACATGTTTCTTTTGTAAAGATTTATTTACCGTACTTTTAAATTTATGTGCATGTGTTTTTGCATGCTACATGTGCTTTATTTTCTTCTCATAGTCTTCCCTCCAGCCTCCCACTTTCACCTAATTTTGCACCAGAAGAAGAGCCCCATCCTCTTAAAACACATCTCCATTTCCTGGTGTATCATGTGCCATTTTGCACAGTACCTCATTTCTGATCTTACAGCTGAGGAAGTCTGAGCTACCCTCAGGACCTGGCCCCTGCCAAAATCATATGCATCCCTGCCTTTGTGCTCCATTCCTGCCTAGAATATCTTTACTCCCTTCCATTTCTCTGCTTCAAAAAATAAACAAGATGGTTTTCTGGATAGGGCGGGAAGTGAGCCCCTAATTCAGCCTCCGTTCATCTGCTCGAGCCAGATGCTCCCCTGGATACTTGCATGATAAGAACTGATCAAGAAGGCTGTGCGCCTACCCCTAGTGTTTTATTTACCAGTGCAC